>NW_007729255.1:103265-166505 GCF_000696425.1 Galeopterus variegatus | reverse complement strand
AGACCGGCTCCCGCTCACTGGCTGAGCGAGGTGCGGGAGCAACACCGAGGTTTGCAATCCCGTTGCCGGTCCCTGGTCCGGTACGGGGGCAACACTGAGGGTTGCGATCCGATGCCGGACACGGAAAAAAAAAAAAAAAAAGACAAAAAAAATAAAAATAAAAAATAAAAATAAAGTTCAACTTTATAAGGCTCTATCTTAATTAATTTAAGTTTAAATAGTCAGATGTGGCTAGTGGCTACTGTCTTAGACAGTGCAGGCCTAGAGTTTTCTATTGCTGCAAATGCTTATGGCATTCTAGGTAACAGATTGGGCCTGGTTTCCAAACTTTTTCAGGGAAAAAAAGCTTTACTCAAACAAACACACAGAAGCCCAATGATTATGAAACAGATGAAAGCAGAGTCACGATGGCCAAAGCAGAGTCACGATGGCCAAAGCAGGGATTGGGGGCTGGAACCCTGCCAAGGTGGCCTTCATCTCACCCTACTGACCACCCCTCAGGGGTCTCTACTGGAACCATAGTCCTCCACAGAACACATAAAAGCTTCTAACCAACCTACCACTAAGGAATATATACTGTTGAGCAGATAAACTGTCAATTCAAAAATAAACTTTCTATATTATTGAAGCTTGGTTCTCTGAGTTTTAAAACTCTTCTACCATTTTAAGTGGAAATCTTATTACATGATCTATACTACCTTGCTGTCTTTAACAAGGTATAAGAAACGTAACAGCATTTTCTTGAAGACGCAGGGTTATTAACACCAGTAACAGATAGCAACACTGTTAGGGCAGTAGTCCTCAACTCCCTGTCCCTCAGGTTACAGGCTGCAGTAATGCAACAGGTGGTGGTCACATGCAGTTCTGATAAACCAGCTATGACTCCCAACACCTCTTATCCATCCAGGAAAGTATTTGGGAATGTAAGTGTGTGATGAGATTACTACTGGGATAATGCCAAGCATGATAACCATTACTTATTTTAAAAAAATACATTGACTTTACTATTACCTACATTGATCTGAGGCAAAGCTCAAACAGACTGTGACCCAGTATTTCCAGACACCACAGCTGAGATCCGTGTCATAGAATAGGTAAAAGAGATTTACCTGTCCCCATTTAAATAGACCTCTGAACCAACACATTTTGTGCAGGTAGAGATTTTCCCTCTGTTGCCAGTTTTCATTTTTCTTTGCAGTGAATGGGTCACTGTTTTAATTCTATTTAAATTTGTACACAACTTCTAACCAGCAGCAGCTTTGAATCTCCAACCGAGTAAAGCTGCTTGGGTTTTGTGACAGGTACTTGACACTCTTTGACTACAAAAATTACTTGACTGTATCCTGGAAAATATTTCTACAAAGCACCAGGGTATACATAAAGAATTTTGAAAGCTTTCATTTTCCACACAAAATGAAGCTTAAGAATGTCAATCCTTAGCAAAATTGTAAAAATCGTAAAAATGAGCAAAATTCATATGTGTTATTTTAGCTATCCCTTTGTTCAACCTGTCTCCTATTGGACAAACTCCCTCAGGCATTCTGTTGTCTAAAATTGCCCCCCTCCTTTTGAAAGTTCGATGCATTATTGTGGTCCCTTCCTTCCTTCCTTCCTTCCTTCCTTCCTCCCTTCCTCCCTCCCTCCCTCCCTCCCTTCCTTCTTTCTTTCCTCCCTCCTTTCTTTCTTTAGCACCCAGTTATGAGTGAGGACACGTGGTATTTTTCTTTCTGTGTCTACTAGAGATGAGGGGAAGGGAGGAAGAGGGGTTGGAGAGTGATTGCTCGGGTAAGGGGCATAACGAATAACTATGATTTGTAATAATGAATATGCTAATAAAAAATACAGTTAACTAAGTAATAAATAAAGTTAGGAAATTTCACATTAAAAAAATTTACCCCCCTTACTGAATGAAAAAATAAATTACTCCTACTGATTAAGCTCAGCAATGTATCTGAACCTACTTGGACTTCTAATTGTTGCAGGAAAGGTTTTATTTCCCAATCTAAGGAATCTTGGGTAGAAATAAGGAGGGAACAAAAAGGTAAGGACAGCCGCCCTAAGCAGAGCTGCAACACATTTACCGTTTTCAGAAAAAGTGTAGGGTTGACATGGTTTTAACTCTTGGAAGCCTATTTCTGAATGTCAGACAAAAATACATCCCATCATCACTAGCTTCTTTTATCTGCCCTATTAACCTCTTCATCCCCCCAGCCCCTCTCTCCACACCCCCCTCCCTCATTGTCTCCTTCTTTGCTAATCCCAAGTCTCAGTGTTCTAAACCCCTTTTTCATTCTGCCCACTCTTCTCCCCTACGCCACTACTCTAAGCAAAAACATTTCCATGCAAGGTGACCAAGCTGATGCTCTAAAATTAGTTTCCTATCCTAAGATTATTGGTGACTTGAGCCCTCTGAAAGCCAGGACAAATGGGTCAGACCTGAATGTGTTACTCAAGGACCGAAAGTGATGTGAAAGTGTGAGGGAGAGAAAATACACAGTAGGGAACACCTTGAATCTGAACTACCGAGGGAGGCCAAGAGTACAGAGTCCTGAACTTTGGCCTTATAACACATGTCAATATAACGAAACATAATTTGCACATGATATTAAGGAAAAAAGTCAGCATCATTGCTGCCTGTAGACAACAGAACCGTTATACTAGAAATGTGGCCTGCTAAAATAAAGCAATACTAATTATTGTCCTATTTGTTCTGCTCACCACTTCTGGCTACTTACAATACAGCACCATTATATACAATCATAAAATATATCACAGTTACCTCCATAAGTTTTATTTTTTTATAGTACTAGACTTTATTCCAATATACTACTGTTGCTCTTGAATCAAGATCATCTACCTACAACCTTAAAATTAAAAATAATAAGGGAGCGGCTGGCTAGGTAGCTCAGTTGGTAAGAGCACAGTTTTATAACACCAAGGTCAAGGGTTCAGATCCCCGTACTGGCCATCTGCCATAAACAAAAATTAATATAAATAACTGAATAAAAATAAAAATAAAAATAAAAAAATAAGGGAATGTTGGCTTAGGAAGGGAATACTGTCAGAGATAAGATTTCAAAACTTAGAACAGTAAATATGAGTAACACAATTTTGTTACAACTAAATTCATTCCTAAAATTAAAACATTTTAAATATACTTCTGAAATGAACAGTCTAGATAAGGGGGAACAAATGGGTTTCATGTCACATGCCAACTTCAATAAACTGACAGTGGGTGCCTGCCATGCTCTGCTAAGGATTCTGGAGCAGGAAAGAGGAGTATGCTCAATCAGCAATGTCCATCCCCTGCTATCTCTGGAAACAGCAACTGTTGAACATATTATGCCCCAAATCACCAAGATATTGCACAGCACATGATTTAAAAGTGAAAAAATAAAATACAAACTCACCAGAAAAATCTATTATCAGTTGTGTGTTCTTGCATGCTACGATGTGCATTAAGACTCAAATCTAAACTGACTCCAGATGCAGACCAGGCAAAATAAAAGTTTCCTGAATTCAAAACTTTTCGTACTTCTGAAATCCGATCCTCCTCTGAAGGATCAATTCGTAGTGATATAAACTCAGTGGAAGTAACTCGGAAAACTTCAGATTCTTGAATTTTTCCAACAGACATACATCCAGTGACTAGGACCAGATAATGTAACATAGTATCACCTGCAAAGACCAAAGATTTATTGGATGAAAAATCCCAATATTGTTCAAGCTTTTTATAGTTTCTTCAGACTTTTTTCTTGTGTCTCCATCTTATAAATCTGACATTTTTAAATTCACAACTAGATGTTTGTAGTTGAAATAAAATCTTTGTTTAAATACATTTTAGTATAACAAGCACTTAAACATTAATAGGATAATCTCACATTTATGAAATTGTTCCTCTATTTAATCTGAGGCTATAAAAATTTACCAAATAAAAAAATGTATTTCCTTTACTACTTTCCCTTATGATTGTTAGAAAGCTCAGAAAAGATAATAAATGTGAAAGTTTTTTGTAAATAATGTAGTTGAAAAAATGGCATATAAATGTGAGCTGATGATGATAATATATAGGCAAAAAGTTCTTGGTAACAATTTAGAAAGCAATTTGGTTTACAAAAACTTTCATAGACATCTTTTCATCTAATTATGACAAAAATCCTCTGAAATTAGTACGAAGTTGGAATTCAGCAGTTGTGTACTTTCAGCATAGGCTTTGACATTGGCAAAAGTGGCCCTGAATCTTGGCTCCACTAGTTGTTATCTTGACCAACTTCAGTATGTTAGCATAACCAACCTGAAATATCATCCCTTATAAAAAGGGATTAAAACAAATATTTCAATGGACTGTGTGGATTACCTAAGACAATATTAGTAAAGCACCTAGGCACAGCGTTTTACATATGATTGTTTCATAACAAATGACAAATCTCCATTTTACAGACCAGTGCTACTCAAAGTATGGCCCATGAACTGTTACCACCTCACAATGAGAAAAGGTGCTTGTACCAGAACGAAAATCAACCACATTATTAAATTTACCCTTTAGCTTTGCTCTTTTTTTTTTTTTCCTTCATCATTAGACTTCATCAGTAAAAGAAGCCATATGTTAGATTTGCATGATTGTGCAAGCTCTTTGCTTCATCATAGACCAATAACATAACAATTCATGAACCAGTACCAGTCTTTGGGCTACATTTTGAATCACACCATTGTAGACAAACTGGTAATCACAAAGGTTACTCTGCAGCCCATGCTGACATTAAGTGGCAGAAGCAGGCTCAAGCTGAAACCTTCTGAATCCAAAATAGAGGTCTTTTCCACTATAAACCAGGGAAATCAGTAGTTCTCTTTGAAGACACCTTTTCCTAAATGCGCTAAAGCAAAGAAAAAGGGCAATGCTCTGATTTTCTCTTTTGACAACTGATACTTATCTTTTAAAGTGTTCAAACAGGGCACTGTCTCTGGAACTTAAAATCACAAGAGCTTGAGCATGTAGCATGCCTTTTTTGGGCAACAAACATTATCACAAGATTAGCTTAATTAAGGTTTAAAACACATTACCATATTTACAGCTCAAATATAGAATCTGAAATGATATATAGGCTCTCTGAAATCCCTAGGATTACAAAAATAGAAATGAAAAAACGGATGAATTGTATTGAGTAATAAACTTACCAAGATTTAACCGTAAAACACCTAAGAGTCCATATGCATCCAGTACTTTGGAGTATGTTCCTTTGATTGCTTCTTTTTCTGCAGATGCTACAAAAAAAGTTTTAGATTAAGAAAAATTGCCTGAAACATCACATTCTACTTAGCTATAAAGCCAGAATTTCAACCAAAAATTTCTAAATCTGTCCTAACATAGACATATTACATAAAGTATTTTCTCAAACAAGTAATGTAACTGTTCTTCTCAAAGAGTTAACAAATAATTCCAGCACCATCTATTATTCTACCCTCTCCACTGATCTTAACTCTATTCATCCTTTTATCCCCAACACTTAGAATAGTGCTTGACACATAGAAAACTGACAAAACATTTAAATGATGAAAGCTAATGGGAGTATATGACTACATAGTTTAGCAGAGGAATGGAGAAATCTTCAGTCTGGATTTTGTCTTGATTCATTTCTTCTGCTATAAAGTTAATGCCATCTTGCTAATGACTATAACCCACAGAATAATTTCCCTAAGGCAGGCTGTTGTGGTTGTTCTACTGAGAGAAAAAACAACAACAAAAAATCAAATCCTGAAACTTTAAAGGAAAAACCTTCCTACTTAGTAAATACAGTAAACATTAAAATATGACAGAGAACCAAAGACATAAATCACAGCGAGTATTTCAAAGGACAATTACAAATAATACATTCTAAAGTCTACAATTCAGAAAGGTATGATTCCTTTTTCATTCCTTCCTTTCCCTTCTAGGTTTCTTTCCTTTTCCACTGCCCTCACTTTTCCATTTCCCACCCAATTTACCTCTTGATTTACTGGTTCACTCCTTATTTTCCTCTCATCTCTTACACTTATCCCCTCCCTTACCTCATTGATCTACAATATAGAATTATTGTACTTTTTGGCAATGTTCATGTGCTCCACATTAGAAAATCATGTAAACAGATCACTATGACCTTCCTATTTCCCATACATCTTTATTGCCAACAAAAGGGCTCTTCTCAGCCTATTGCTTTACCTAACACTCCTTGGTACTTTGCATTACAGCTCTTTTCCTTTGCCTTGAAGTTCTTCTACAAAGTTCTACATAACATATCACTTTTCTTGTCTGTTCCATCTCTTTTCAGACCATCTACTCTAAAGCTTTCTTTCCAGTGATCTCACTTCTGTGCTCAGATGAGTTGTGCTCTGCTAGTTGACAGCACAGGCGAAGACTAATGACTCAATCACTCAACTAGCTGATACTGTTGCAATTCTCTAATATGTTCATTATTAAGTGTGGGCCTTTATCAAACCACCCAGTATAAAATTAGGGAGTGGGAAAGATTTCATCAAACCATTAGTTATGGGGATTTATATTTCATTCTGTATTCCTAAAGTTCCTATCATTAATATTACTACACCATATATTCATAGAAATTACTCCTAACATTCAATGACAAGTGACACAAATATAAAACACAACAAATTTTAATTATATTTTATAAAGTAAAACAAGATTGCCTTCCCCTAAACACTGCCTTGCTAAGAGTACATGTATACAAAAGCAAGTGTAAGAGAGATGTTACATCTCTCATGACAGAAGACATAGCTTCCAGAACAAATATTATTCTAGAGTTTTACAAGTTACATGCTATATGCATTTAAAATATACCATCACTAATATAGTAATATAGAAATTACTAGCTGTATCAGTTTCAGCAATAACCATCATTTGAGTTCAAATACTAACAGCAAGTAAGAGTTAAAATATATACTTTTTTAGTATTATCACCTTCCTTTAGAAAACATAAAAAATCATTATATAACTTAAATTACCATGCAACAAAATATTCTCTCTTCTAATAATTCATAGTAATTACCTTGCCATTAATTACACTCCAAATATAGGAACAACATACTATGCCTCTCAGGACCAATGAAGGTCTATCTATTAGAATGTCACCCAATTCAAATATGCAAACAAATGCCAAGCTGTTTGGTTATTTACACTTTTGTATTATATTTTGAGATTCAGGAAACAGGATACACACAGACTTTAAAGTGCATATTGTTAGATAAAAATATGCTAAAGGAAAGGAAAAATAATTCAAAGAGTAAATGACATGTCATTTTCTCTGCCAGGAATTTTTTGGTTTCCCCTCAAAATATTAAAAGAAATTTAAAAATATTTTAGCTGAGGTACTTGAATAATGTTTCTGTGATTATTATGACAGTAAGTAACACTGGGCTAGGTGCCCTCATTCATTATTCAATTTTCACAACAACTGCAGGAGCAAAATTACTATTATTTCCATTTGACATATGAGGAAACAGGCTTAGAGACATTACTAATTTGTCACTAACTTATCTAAGCATAAATTGCCAGAATCAGAGAATGTAGCTTCAGGAGAGAAGGGACTTGGTCTAGTTCACTGCCCAGCGGCCTAGCACTCAGTAGGGATTCCCTAAATTTATGTTCAATAAATTGGTGAACTAAATTTAAGAGCCATATGCACTTTTAACTCCAGAAACTTCCAATTTCTTAAACATATATATATTGTTTTTATCTAAAGGACTGTAGATAGTTTCCTATTTTCCCATGTAGGCTTCAAAGATTTGGGGTAGAGTGGTGGGAGTCCAGCACAGGCTGTCAGAGCCCAGGGAGAGTAAGGATGACCCTGTGCATGAAGCTGAAGCCAGAGATGGGGAAACAGGATATCCACATAGGGGAGGGGTGGCCTGGCATGAGGTATCTAAGTCTGACTGGGGTGAGGAGGGTGGTATCCGCCCAGAGATGTTGCAGGTGTCCTGGCATGATATGTGGGAGCTTAAAAAGGGTTAGAAGAGCAGAGTGGCTAGGAGAGAAGCCTGGGGCAGGGTGTCAGAGCCCCAGTGGGGTGAGGAGAGCACCCATGCAGAGGAGGCTGCAACAGCAACAGGAGAATGATTATCAACAAGGGAATTATCAAGGCTAATGGGAGCCAGGTTTCTCACTGCCAGAGAAGGGAATTACAAATATGGAAAGAGAGAAAACTAGAATGGACACTGCAGTGTTGATTGGAACTGGGATTACCAGTGTGAACTTACAGTTTTCTAGACAGAGGATAGATAGATATAGAAACATAGATATTAATGCATGTGTATAATTGTATATGACATATACATACATATTTACATATACTTCTTAGCAATATCCATTGACAGGACCTAGGATCAGCAACACCGCAATTGCAATGAGCATTCTTAGCACTAAGATTTTGGTTTCTAAATATGACTCTACACTAAAGGAACTAGTACTCCATGGAGAAATGGCTGATTGCAGGGCAGGGGCAGGAATAAAATGAGCCTGAAGCACATTCTTGTGTCAGAAAGTATGAAAGTGTTCAAAGAGTAATGGAGAAATGTGACTGAAATACAGAAGCCAGTTTGAAGGGGCTTATACCAGCAAAATCTGGGACAATTTGAGCATTGAAACAAATAACAAGAGTAATGAATTGAAAGTCTGATAAGAAAAGGGATATTTAGATAAGCTCAAAGTAAAACAATGATAAAGGGGAAAAAGTCTGCCAGACCTGCCTGGTAGACCATCACCTTAATCAACTAATCAAAGTGAAAATGAACAGTAATGAGATAAGTCAAAATTTTGTACCATCTGACAGGAAACAAGGAAAAAATGTAGCACCACTTCTTCACTATTCCTGCCAAATATGTATAAGTATCTAAACATGAGGAACCATCAGAAAACCAAAGTAAGGAACATTCTGCAAAATAACTGTCCTTCACCTTCAAAGGTTTTAAGGTCATAAATGTCAAAGACAGAGGAATTTTTTTTTTAGATTTAAGGAGACTAAAGAGACATGACAACTAAATAAAATGCACAAATCTAAACTGGATCTTTTTACTATAAAAGACATTGTTGGGACAATTGGTTAAACTTGAGTGGAGTCTGAGGATTAGACAGTAGTAATGTATCACTGTTAACTTTATGATGGTTCTATGATAGTTAAAGCAGGAGAATGTCTTTCTAGAGAATACATAATAAGTACTTGGGGGTTATGGGGCATTCTGTCAGCAACTTACTCTCAAATAGTATGGAAAAAAAAGTCCTCTGTACTGAACTTCAACTTCTCTGTATGTCTTAAACTGTTTCAAAATTAAAATTTTTAAAAATGAAGCCAGCAATAATTTATGAAATACATGTACATATTTCTAAATGAAGAAACTTTTATCTCTAAATGGCATTAATAAGATAAACTCTTATAATGCATTGTTATCCCCCTCCCCGTACATTTTTTTTAATGAGGAAAAAAGATTTCCTTATTTTACAAGACTCTAAAAAATGTACAAAAATATGTGATGGCTGGCTGGTTAGCTCAGTTGGTTAGAGCATGGTGCTGACAACACCAAGGGTCAGAGTTTGATCCCTGTACTAGTCAGCCACCAAAACAAACAAACAAAGCAGACAAAAATATGATGTAAAAGGGATAAACCCACTTCTCTGGTAATTTAGTTCTAAAAAACTATTTGAGAAATTTCTACTAGAAAGCGATTATTTAAAATAAGAAAGTATATACTACATTATTTAAGATAATGTGCATAATCTTTAGGTAAAACAGCATTTATAAGTACAGGTTGAGCATTCCTAATCCAAAAATTGGAAATGAAATGCTCCAAAATCTGAAACTTTTTGAGAGCTGCCATGATGATCAAAGGCAATGCTCATTGGAGCATTTCAGATTTCAGATTTTTGGATTACGGATGTTCAAGTAGTATATATTCTGCAAATACTCCAAAATCTGAAGAAAAAAAAATTCAAATTCCCAAACACTTCTGGTTCCAAGCATTCTGGATCAGGGACACCCAACCTGTACTTTACTCAGTCCATCCTCATCTTTTCCCCTTAGTACTCTCCCCCTGCCTCCCATTATTCGGCCAAAATGAATAACTTTGTTGCCCCTTCTACATGTTCCACATTCTCTTCCCTCTCCTCCTTTCTTCATAGTGTTCTTTCCATCTGGAATAACCTTTAGTCATCTTTGTATTTTCACATATTACCCATTCTTCAATACCTAACTAAAATGCCACTTCCCTTTGTGAAGTTTTTCCTCATCACTCTTTGGGAGTAAATCTCTTTCTTCTATTTTATACTACAGTCACTTGTATACTAACAGCAATAGAACCTAGGTCTCATTTCTTTATATCTCAACATTATACCAACCTAATTCAGAAACCTTGAACACTGCAGTAGCTGATTTGGTATTCACCTGATAGACAAAAACAAACTGAGAGGTATGGCACAAAAGGAAATGTTTTGCTAATTTTAAAATAATACATTAAAGAAAACAAACGATTGACCTGACCACTGACAGTATTTGCATGCCCTCATTTCTGAGGTTCACATTTAACAATTCTTCACAGTGATATCTGAAAATTTTCAAATATTTATGTCTATGGCAGGGAGAGAGGGTGGGAGTAGAAAGATGGGGTGGGGAAGACAGGCAGTGTTAAATGATTGCTAACCAGGGTTTAAACTTGTGCAGTTTTTTACGTGGCAGAGTGTGTGGCACAGGAAACAAAGTCAAAGAATAAGCGGAAATGTAAGTTCAGGAGATATGGCAGTAATACAGAAGGTGACATCATTTTCCTGCTAGTGCAGTCTTTCAAGGTATTCACTGCGCTTTCAATGGAAGGAATAAACTGCCTTTTGTAGAGAGGTTTGTATGTTTTTTCTATTCATGGTGGTTACTAAACAAACGATATGTGAAGAAAAACAAACCTCTCTTTTCTCAAGTTACTGACTTCTAAAACAAACCTCTCTTTTTACAAGTTACTGACTTCTAACCATAGGTAGGTATGAATGTCCAAGATGACCATTGTTTCAGGAGTAGTTCTGAGCCAAACAAGATCTTCAGCAGTTCAGCTGAGGTAAGGAGGCCTGCACCTCTTTAGTTCACATGTTAGACACGTAAGCTAAGGAAAATTCCAGCTTCTAAAGCTTCTGCTGTAACACCTCAGGGACAAATAGTACCTAACTACCTCAATAACTTATTTTATTTATTTTAATTTTTATTTATTTATTTTAAATTTATTATTTTTTTACATTCTAAGATGTTGGGGAGCAGTTGGGTGAAGGGGGGAAGGGAAGAGTGAGAAGGGAAGGGGGAGAGGGGAAGGGGGAGAGGGGAAGGGGTTGAAGGATAGAGGGAGGAAGAGGAAGGTGGGGTGTGGTTGAGGCATGTGGCACCCCCCATTCCAGCAGAGGGGCCCAGGGGGCTTCCGGTGGCAGCTTGGTTGTGGCTTGGCTAAATGTGGACTTTGGGGGTGTGTGGCTGAGGCCCTCAGCACCCCAACCCGGGAGCCCAGGGCACTTCCAGCAGCAGCTTGGTGGTCATTGCTGGGCTGGATGCAGATGGTGGGGGCGTGGCTGAGGTCCTTGGCCTCCCACCACCCTGACTCAGGGGCCTAGGGTGATTATGGTAGCAGTGGCTTGGTGGTCACTGGGCTTGATGCAGATGGGGGGCAGTGTGGCTAAGGCCCTCAGCATCCCACCACCCCAGCTTGGGAGCCCAAGGGGCTTCCAGTCCTTCCAGGTTTTATAGGTGTTCTTTGGTGGCTTAGACCTTTATTGGTTAATATCAGAACTCTGTCTCTGATCTATGGGTTTTATGTTTTTTCTTTCAGTTCTGTGTTGGATTATTCATATTCCCACCACTTAAATTCTGCACTGGAACAAATTTGTTGTCCTTTGGTTACTTCTAAAATGGGGGAACTGCCTGTGGGAACCAGAACCCCAGCCCTGTAGTTGAGCTAAATTGCTCCTTTGCTGCTGATTCTCTGGGCAAGGCTTTCTGTGCAGCTCAGGTTTTAATGGTTGACTTTGTAAGCACTTCCAGGTCTTGTGAGGTCTGATATACCTGGGTTGTGTGGAAACTCTGGTCTGGGCCTGTGTCTTTTCAGCAAACTGCACCCCCAGCAGTTCTATATTCTTGACCAGTCTCCACTGAGTGGGCTTATGCTGATTGGAGGGTAGATCAGCTGTCCATGTTGTGCCACACTGTTTCTCTGGTGGGCATGTTTCCTCCAGCACCTGCACTCCAAACACTTCCCAGGGGATGGCCATGCTCTGGTCCCTTGCAATGACACAGCAACCTCTGAGTGGCTCCTTTTTTCAGTTGTCTGTGGCCCTTTGTTCCTATGTGTGTTCACGGGAACCCTGTTAGTGGGCTTGCTGGCCTAGGGGCCATCAAGGCCCTCCTCTCCCCCGCAGCCTCCTTCACACACAGGGCACAGCTGCAGCTTTGCCAGCTCTTGCTCCATGTGCTCACCAGGGCCAGCCTTGAAATGGTTGGGGCTCGAAATAGTCTTTCCCTCATCGTGGCTTCTCCTACCTTCATGAACTCCGTAGATCTCTGTTCATCCTCCCCTGAGCTCTTGCAGCCCTAGCTTGGCAGTTCGTTGCTTTTCCATGGCTGTAAACTGGTTGATTGTGGGAGAAAGTGACACTGGGTACCGTCAATTCTGCCATCTTGATCGGCTACCACTTTTCTCTTTTGAGTACAAATTACCTTAGATTTTTCCCACAATTTTTGTACTAATCTTCAATCTTCTTATCCTTCCTTTTGTTTCCATTTCCTGCTTCCGGGGTGTCCTGGGTCCTCCCTGCAGATCTCCCAGTACCTGCAGGTCACAGAGCAACAGAGGCCACAGCAGAGCCACCTAGGCCTCCCAGAGCAGAGGATACTGAGCTGTGGAGATGGACTGACCTTTGAGCAACATAAGCATCCCACCAATAACTTATTTTAACAGGAAAACTCTTCTTCCCATGTCATACTCAACACTGTCTTTTATCCATGCCTTAAATATTTTTTTAGTCTTCAATCTAATGGAAAGATGTATTTCCTAAGAACACACAGCTATCTTAAGCATAAATCTCCAATTACAGCTATATTTTAAACATATCCTCACATCATTAGAACTGATAATCTAACACCCTCTGATTCTACTCCTAGTAAATATGTACATAGGAATAAGGCCATAGAATAGAATTTGAAGCAAAATAAAATACGTGTCTAACAGATCTGCAACACAACCAGCACCACTTTAGACAAGCCCAAGTACAAAATGGCGTGCCCCCCTCCTCCCCTCCCCTCTTCCCTTTACGAGAAGCCTCCTGACTTAAACAGAAACCCCTTTTGCTTCCACAAGAACGCAGTTCTCCACCCCCAATCCACATTAGCACAATGACCCTCCTTGATGATATTAGCCAGCCCCTGGTGCACTATATAAGCTCTACCACCCCCACACCTGGTACTGTCCACCATTTTCAGGGCAGCCCCGGGCTGCCTGCTACTCTGAGCACAGCCTGGCAGATTTCTTTCTTTAATAAAGCTTGAATGGTACCTGGCATCTCAGCTCACTTTCTTTCATTATGGTGCTGAAACCCAGTAAGGGTTTTAGCCGACATTGTGGCCTATCCCCTCTCTTGTGCTGATTGGCCCTCGGCCGCCCTTCCTGGACTTGCTGAAACCAGATGCCTCCAAGACCCTCCACTTTTGCCATTTCAGACCAATGCATCCAACACCGGCCTCAATTCAGGGTGAGTCAGTGGGTCTGTCCTGCCTACTTCTATGGTTCCCCCGACTACTCTCTACATCTCTACGAAGCCCAGGCCCCTGGCCGAGGGAACTCTTCTCGTGCCCCCCAGCTACTGGAGGATGCTCCTCTAGCCGGTCGGTGGCTCTTCTCTTGAAAAGAAGGTGGGGATGCCCTTTGCTGGCACTCTTCTTCTCTAGGGACTAACTGCTCTTTCTCATCCTCTACACAGGATCCTCATGATCCAAACCTCCATGCTCTACGCCCTTGGGCTGTCTCCTGGGCCTCCAGGGAGACATTAAACCTAAACGTCTCATTTTCTACTGTACTCTGCACTCTACACCTTTGGGCCGTCTCCTGGCCAATTTCTCAGCCTCCAGGGAGACAATAAAACTCAAACGCCTCGTTACAATGGATCCTAGTGGCCAAAAGATGGCACTAGATTTAGACATTCACCAAAGCGGCAAAACCTGTAGAGATTCCTTCTTCAGGCCTATTCCTATCTCTGAATGCATTCTTCTCTTTGTCAAAACTGTCCTATGTCTCAAATTCTCCTAGCTCATGCTCAACCTCTCCTTCCAGACTCAGATCAATCTTCTGATCCGTCAGCCCTCCACATTTCTCTCTCTTCCCCACACCTGGCCTCCAGACACTCATCCTCAGCCCAACTCCTCCCCTTCTCCCCCTTCATCAGGTAACAACCCTGCCTCAGCTCTGGCTTTTTATAACCTTTCTGTACAGTGTCTGGGACAGAAGGAATTGTCCAAGTCCATGTACAGGGAGCAGGTCTGGATGGCAGCTCAGGTACATGCTCAAAATAACAGGCGGCCTATGGGAGCTGTTGCTGTTCCTTGCATGGACCCAAATTGGAGCTGCCAGGCTGGCCACGGGGATCGGGATCTCTGGGATAACATGATCACACACCTACTTCATGGCCTCCAAAAGGCTACTCACAAGTCAGTCAATTATGACAAGCTTAGGGAAGTCACATTGAGATCCACTGAAAATCTCGACGAGTTCCTAACCCTCCTCTCTGAGGCTTTACATGAATATACATGTATAGATCCAAACTCCCGAGCAGGCATGGCCCTCTTACACTCTCACTCCATTACCCAATCAGCCCCTGATATTCAAAAAACTATAAAAGAGATCAGGCCAAATACCAGCACCTGGCTAATGTCATCCGTGGCTCACATACTCCAAAGCTGGCTGCCTCTAGGGGCAAGCCACCTGGGAACTGCTTCAAATGCAGCCAGCCGGGCCACTTGGCATGGGCCTGTTGTAACCTGTCCTCACTGCAAACGGCCGGGTCACTGGGGGATTGACTGTGCCACTCGCCAGAGAGGGAGTGGCCCAGTCCCCAACCTACAGCCTTTGGCTTCACGGCCATCCCTACCAGAACTTTCCTACCAGAACTTCTAGGCTTTGCCCAGGAGGAGTACTGACAACGCCCAGGGCCTGAGGCCCCCACGGAGATCAACATGTGTGAGCCCAGGGTAACTCACCTTGTAGCAGGTAAGACAATCTCTTTTGTCATTGATACAGGGGCCATTTACTTTACCCTTCCTAAATATGTAGGACCAACAACCCCATCCTCTACCACAATAGTAGGGGTCACATGATCAGAATACCACCCACGGATCACTTAAATCCCTTTCCTGCACCCTACATCACACCCAATTCACACACAAATTCTTAATAATGCCTCAATGCCCAGCCCCCTTACTGGGACAGGACATTCTTTTCAAATTCAAAGCTACTTTTACCCTAAACACTTTAACTCCAGCTACAACACTCCTGTTACAGGCCGCGCGGAGACCTGGCCCCTGGGGCTTCCACCTTCCCCTCCTCTTCGGACAAGGTTAATCCCTAGTATGGGATGCTTCTTCTCCCTCCATTGCTATGCACCATTCCCCCATCCTTGTTAAACTGCAGAACCCCTCTTTGTTCCCTAATGTCCCACAGTACCCCATTGCTAACAAACACCTAATAGGCTTAAAACCCGTCATACACAAACTCCTTTCTTCTCATCTCTCACGGCCTACCTGCTTGCCTTTTAATACACCCATCCTTCCGGTTATAAAGCCTAATGGCTCATACCATTTAGTACAGGACTAATCCTGACACATGTCATTCCCAACAACTCACTTGGACAGTACTACCTCAGGGGTTTCAGGATAGCCCCCACTTCTTTGGCCAGGCCTTAGCTCAAGACTTATCTGAACTTCCCCAACCTCTAGCACTTTAATACAATATGTGGATGACCTCCTCCTTTGTTGCCCCTCCTATGAGGATTTACAGGCCCACACTATTGCTCTCCTTAATTTGCTGGCCTCCAGGGGATATCCAGTGTCCCCAGCAAGGCCCAAATTTCTTCTCCTTCAGTTCAAAAGTCTAATTTCTGAACTCCCTGCTCCTACCACAAAGGGTGAAATCCTTTCTTTCTTGGGGCTTGCAGGGTATCTTTGTCTATGGATTACTAACTTTGGTGTGCTAGGAAAACCACTTTACGAGGCAGCCAAAGGGGATCCTGCCATTCCTTTAGATCCCACAAAGCTCATTCATTCTCCCTTCCAGCAATTAAAAGCCGCTCTCCTCACAGCCCCAGTTCTATCTCTCCCAAACCTATCTCATCCTTTTATCCTATTTGTCACCAAAACCCAAGGACAGGCAGTCAGCGTTTTGGGACAAGAGGCAGGAGAAATTTTCTCCCTGGTTACATACCTCTCTAAACAACTAGACACCACAGCTCGAGAATGGGCCCCTGTTTATGGGCCTTGGTGGCAGCCACCCTTTTAACACAGAAAGCTCTAACTAACTTTTAAACAACAGTCAAGACCTTCTCAGCCATAAAGCCAAGTCAATTCTCTCCCCTCCCCAGCTACAACTTATTCAACTTACTTTCACTGAAAACACCAGTTCTCCTTTAAACCTTGCCCTCCCTTAAGATCCAGCCACTCTCATCCCAAAACACTCAGGTCCCTTAGAACACAATTGCATGGAAGCTTTAGACCTCTTTCTCAATCCCTTTCCACACATCTCCCCACATCCCATTAGATGGTTCGCGCCACCTCCATGCTCACCCCCCGGGCGGGTTATGCCATAGTAAATCTAACACAAACTATTGAGGCTGCACAACTCCCAAAGGAGGTTGGGGTTATACACTGCAGAGGACACCAAACCTACAATGACCCCATAGCCCAGGGAAACAAACTGGCGGATCTAACCGCAAAACAGGCTGCTCAATCACCAGGTCCCCACTCTTCCTCTCCTGCTCAGGTCCTTCTCATGGCCCCTGTGCCATCACCCCAATACATGCCTCAAGAAATACAATACTTCTGGGGCCGGCCCGGTGGCGCACTGCTACAGTGCGCTGCTTGGGAAGTGTGGCGGCGCTCCCGCCGAGGGTTCGGATCCCACATACAGACCGGCCGCTCACTGGCTGAGCGAGGTGCGGGAGCAACACCGAGGGTTGCGATCCCGTTGCCGGTCCCAGTCCAGTACGGGCGCGACACTGAGGGTTGCGATCCGTTGCCGGTCACAAGAAAAGACAAAAAGGAAAAAAAAAAAAAAAAAAGAAATACAATACCTCCAACAGTTGGGGGCACAGAGAAAGGACAACTGGTATACTCTCTCCAGTCACTATGTCCTCCCTACCACACAAGCTGAGCAAATCCTTTTAGATTTCCATAATTCAGTTCATATAGGCTATGAACTCCTACTATGCCTTCTTTAGCCCTTATATTACTCTCCCCACAAAAGGACATGCTATCTTCTAACAATAGTAGATACCTGTTCAGGTTGGATTGAGGCTTTTCCCTGCACTGCAGAGGATGCTATAGCAGTAATGCATACTCTCACCTCAGAAATCATCCCTTGTTTTGGCCTACCCACCAGTCATTCACTCGCCTACGGGTTGCCCCCTGCAAGCCCACAGGCCTCAGCCCCCTCAAACTTATGTACAGTAGGCCCTTCACTCTCACACCTCTCCCTTCTAGCTCATCACCTTTAGGCCAGTATCTCCCTAGTCTTTCGCTCATTAGGGATCTTAGGGAACAGGCCAACCTTCTATTACCTCATCCTTTCCCCACCACCCTCTCAGACTGTAAACTAAGCCCGGGACAGCAAGTGTATATTAAAACCTGAACCCCAAAGCCTCTCTCGCCTTGCTGGGAAGGGCCTTTATACAATACTTCTCGCTACCCCACAGCAGTAAAAGTACTAAGAAAGACCCCCTTGGTATCACTTATCCTTGGTAAAACTAGCACCTGAGACTTTACCCAAAAATCTGTTAACAAGCCAGAGGGGTCCCTCTACTCAACCCCCAACCCAACATCTCCTCACACTTCGTCCATTTTAGGACCCACAACACTGAAAATCTCCAGGACCTCCACTCTTCCCCCAATCCCAGAAGAAGGATGATCTTTCCCCCGGCAATTATCCTCTCACTCTTACAGGCCTGCTTCACGTCCTTCACACAAGGGCTACTATCATACTATCTGTTCTAGTATTTGCTACAGGATTGGCCAGTGCTGCCCCAAAAGATTGTAACATTATAGGAAGATTTCTCCTGGCACTTCTTTACCTCCTATCGGTAGGATGCTTCTTAGCAATTTCATTGTGGCAATATCCCCTTTAAATTCTTTTGGCTCCCTAACCCTTCGCATCCTTCCCTTGTTTTTCCTCCTATCTCAATGCTCCCCCTTACCTGGAACATGGAGGTTGTACATCGCAGGGACAATGCAGTCCTCAGCGAATCAGACTGGTCCCTGAGCAACTCATCTGTCTCCCACTTCACGAGAAACTTTTTGTGGTCACCCCCCTCCCTGTTGATGCAGCCCACAACATTTCCACAAATGTCTCTTCACTTTCCTTTAATCTCATCTCAGTGGGGACTGTCAGTGTTATGCGGGGCCTGCCCACACTCTGCCTTACTATCACCAAATGCTACCACTCACTTACCCCCTCCTCATCCATGACCTAAAACCGGAATATATTTCCTTTGTAAAACTACATTATCCTGTTGCCTTCCCCCCTAAAGCGATTTCTTGCATATTCTTTTGGCTTGTCCCTGACATCACTCTCCAGACAGATGGAGAGATGGAGATGGGACTGGGACTAACTTCAGCCCCCCCTCTTGGGAAGTGCCCCCTGCTCCCATAGGGCACTAATTGTACCCTTCTAATTGGGACAGGGATCCTTCCTGCAACTGGAACTGGCATAGCGGGCCCTGCTACTGCCTCTCAATTCTATCAAAAGCTCTCAGAAGAACTAAGCACAGATAGCATCTCCTCCCTCCAGTGACAGGTCACCTCACTCACAACACTCACTTTACAGAACTGTCAGGCCCTTTACTTTCTTACAGCTGAGAAGGAAGGCACCTGCCTCTTCTTGGGGGAGGAATGCTGTTATTATGTAAATAAGCGCAGGATGATCCAAAACAACTTAAACCATTTCAGGATACCCTGGCTTATGCCCCTACTAGGACCTCTAACTGTGCCTCATCCTACTTGTTGGTCCCTGTCTCTTGGTGTTCCTCTAATTTCTTGCAGGAACATATGCAGGCTTTCACCAATCAAAATGTCACCAAATTGTTCCTGTGAGGAGAATATCAGCCCCTCAGAATCAGCGACCCTTCCCCGGAGGAATACAGCCTCCTCACACAAAACCAACAACCCACCACCTAATTGTTTTACCCGCCAACATAAATCTTTTATTTTTTCCATATCTTCACCCATCTCCAGCAGGAAGTAGCTTCAGAAGAATGAGACCTCTGCCCTTTTCCCTATACTTAAAAGGCAGGAATAATAGATCTGCAACATAACCAGTGTCACTTTAGACAAGCCCAAGTACAAAATGACACTGCCCAACTCCTCCTCTCCCCTCTTCCCTTTACAAGAAGCCTCCTGACTTAAACAGAAACCCCTTTTGCTTCTGCAAGGACGCAGTTCTCCGCCCCGATCCACATTAGCATAATGACCCTCCTTGATGGTATCAGCCAGCCCTTGCTGCACTATATAAGCTCTACCACCCTCACACCTGGTGCTGTCCACCATTTTCAGGGCAGCCCCGGGCTGCCTGCTACTCTGAGCACAGCCTGGCAGATTTCTTTCTTTAATAAAGCTTGAACGGTACCCGGCATCTTGGCTCCCTTTCTTTCAGTGTCATAAACACTGATTCTCACAAAAGCAGTTATGAGGCATCAGAAAGCTTTGGACATTGATTGGATATCTGATATTAAAAAACTACTGTTAAATTTTCAGATGTGATAATGATGACACTGTGACTATGTTTAAAAAAAAAGAGCCCTTACCTTTTAGAAATGCATGCTGAAATATTTATGGATGAAACTGACATCTGAGACTTACTTCAAAATAAATAGGGAAGGTGAGATTCAGGCTATGGATACAGATAAACAAAAGTGTCCACAAGCTGATAATTGTTGAGGCTGGGTAACATACCTGAAGTCAATTACACTATTCTCTCTACTTTGATGTACATTTGATACTTCCCCCTCAAAAAAGTTAAAAAATTTATTCTCACAACATTCTTTGGCATACTGGATAAATTCAGAAAGGAGAGAAGACAAGATAACTCTGGCCAGTCAATGAGAGACCAGAAGCTAACGGAATTCTAAGTGATTAGACAGGTACTTTCCTCCAATTATCCTAGGCCAGGGCTGTATTCGCGAAAAGTTCAATAGGCATTTGGGCTTTTATAAACTTGAAAGGGAACAATAAGTTCTACAACCTTCATAATAGCCCCGTAGACTGCTCTTCCCAAGGCTATCAAATATTCATCAAATAATACATATATAATAAATTGGGAAAGAGAAACAGTTGGTAATTCCAGAATGGAGGCTCCGGGAAGGATAAATACTTCTATACTCTGTCATATTTTCTTTACATTCATCCTAAATAATTTCGCTTTAATATTCTTTGTTGAAAGTGTTTAAAATTATCCTTGAAAAACAGAAAGCTCACCTTTGTTGATCATCATAGAAGAGGTTAGAAATATTTAAAACTACATAAAGCCCTGAGGTAGTAACATCCTGCAACTTAATTCAGATAACTTAATTCATTCACTATTGTAGTTCTGTGCATGTTTTTGAAGTTTTTTTTTTACCTGAACAAATTCTTGGCTGAAGACAGGCCTAACTTTCAACTTTTCATATTTAACTATAGGAAGGTAACAAAAGTGAAGCTGTAGAGATGGTCTCTTTACAGACTACAGAAAACACTCAGAGTACAACTATATCAATTGTTCTCTATCAAAATTTATCAATTGTGCTCTACCACATTATTTGACACCTCCTTCCCTCTTTTCTTTTGCTAGAGTGGATTACTTTTATAGCACTATGTCATATGATATAACTGGCATTATTCAGCACTGTTATCACACTCTTCCTTCTCAAACTAGAATTTAAGGCAATGAAGCATTAAGAGCAGACTATATTCAGATGACAACATAATCATATATCTATTTCTTGATTTTCATGAGTTCTGACTCTAAAAGAGGCTTTTTAAGTATAAATAGTTGTCAGATGGTAATCACACCTGCATTGCTAACTTTACCATCTGAATGGGAAAGAAACAAAATTAACTAATTTCCCTAAGATCAACAGATAAAAGTCACTTGTATTTAATTTAAAGGTATTTTGAGGATTAAATTTAAATCTCTCTAACTTCTGATGAATTACCATGATTCAAAATAAATAAAGGTCCTGCTATCCAACGTCAACACTCTGCTGTGGCTCAAACCTTCCAGACTGAGAGTGGGTTGTCCTTCCCCAGCTGATACAGAAGACCAAGCTAAGGAAGATCACTAAGAGTGTGAAAATAAGATTGCAAATTAGAACCATCTTCCTAGAACCACAATTTACCTGTGGTTGCATGCACCATGGTTTGTGGTCAGCTCATTTGCATGCAAATAGCACTTCAGTATAGAACCAGAGAACCTTTCCGTGCAGAGTATCCTAGAGATCATGTAATTCAAGTTTCTCATTTCAGAAGAAAAAGATTAGAGGCTAGGGGATCAAGATCTTACAACTAGCTGGCAATGAAGCCTCTTCCCATGTCCACATACATAAAGAGAAAAATTATTTTAAAAGATAAAGGTTGTCCTTGTATAATTAAGTAATTAAAATTCTAACCAAGACATTAAACTATCCAAATTAATGTTCTATATAAACTACATATTCCACTCTTGGTGACATTTCAGAAAAAATAATCTCTCATTCATCATGCACAAGTACTTATTGAATGCCTACAATGCACAAATACCCTGGCAATGTTCTAGGAATAAAAAGTCAGTACCTTGATACCGTCTCAGAAATCAGATTAGGAAGATAGGTATTATATAATAACACAAATGCAAAATTATAATATAGTAAGTACTATGATGGAGTTCCAACAGACTGCAACAGGAGGACCTAATTTAAAATTGTTTGGGGAGAACATGGTTAGAATAAACGTGACTGAGGAAGTGACCTTTATTCTGAAAACTGAAGAATAAACGGGAAGCTAGCCAAATGAAGATTTGGAGGTAACAATGTTCCAGGCAACATACACATACCCTTTGACCCAACAATTCCATCCCTAAGAATATATCCAACAGAAATGTGTACATATGTGCACCAAAAGACATGTACAAGTATGTTCATACCAGTGTCTTTCACAATAGCAAAAACTGGAACAATGTTAACAGAACAGCTAAACACTGGAACATTCATATAATGGAATACTACATAGCAATGAAAATGAGTAAACTACTGTCATTTCCTACAACATAGATAATCTCCCATACACACCACTGAGTGAGAGAAGCTGGACACTGAAGAATACATATTGAATAATAATATTTATGTTAAGTTGAAAAACAGATAAAACTATCCTGTGATGTAAGTCGTCAGAATAGTGATTATCTTTGCAGATCATGGTGGAGATAATTGGGAAGGAGCATGAAGGGATCTTCTGGAGAGCTAGTAATAATGTTCTATTTCTCAACCTGGTGTTGGTAATAAGGGTACGTTTACTCTATAATAATTCATCAAGCTGTACATTTATGATTTATAAACTTTACTATGTGTGCTATAATTTTAAAAAATAAAAATTTGAAAAGCAACAGCACATGTAAAAACCCTGAGACCAGAAAGAATTGGGTACATTCAGAACTAAAGGCCAATGTGGCTGGAACAAAGAAACCAGGAGGCAAAGTAGTACACGACTGAAGAGGGAGGCAAGGACTCAATGGCTTTATTGTAGGCCATTGAGTTTGGATTTTAAGTTCAGCTGCCTATCAGTGAAGGGTACTAAGCAGGGTATTCTAATATAATCTAAATTGTGTTTTTAAGAGATGGGGAAGGGGGTTGGAAAAGTGGAAGCAGGGAGACCAGGTAAGGAAGAAATTATAATTGTCCATGGAAGAGATGACAGTGGCTTGACTGGGATAGAACCACTAAATTGGTGTGAACTGCATGGATTCTGAATGAAATTAGGGGCTGAGTGGAATCCTCAATGGAGTCAATGTGTGAAGAGAGAGAGGAGATGTCGAGGACGATTCTTAATTCTGGCTGAAACAACTGGATGAATGAAGTGCAATCCACTGAGATAAGGAAGACTTCATGAAGAAAGAGCAGGTTTGAAGTTATGTAGTAATCAATGCGATCATCAAAACAGTATCTATTTCAACCCATTCTTATTGTGTTGCCACCATACAGTTTGGGTACAATGGGAACCTTGACAATCACAGCAATTTCTACCTTCTCCTGCCAATGATATGCCCTATCCAAATAATACATGATATCTCTATAGCCACAGCAGCTGGTTCAGGAATAAACACTCAGTTTGATCCAGTGCCAGGGGAAATGCATTTTCATTTTGTAGGTTCTAACCCATTATCTCAGTTTGAAAAAGCTGGATCTCAATTGTGCCATCCAACATAATTATTTTACCAAGCTCTGTATCAATCCCACACAGCTTTGCAACAACTACAAACTGACTATATTTCTACTCCGTTCTCTAAGAGAATTGATGAAATTAAACAAGACAGGCCAAAGACATACCACTGATGTTGACCAAGGACAGACAACTAATGAGCAATGTATATAACGAGTTAAGAATTTACTTAATTATAAGTAAATCCTACCTATACTTCACACATGGTCTACAGGATATTAAAACACTATTTTCATTTCAGTAAGGCTTTCAATAGACTACAGCTATCTTATGGTCTACTAGTAAACAGAATGAAACACAACCTATAATATTTATTGCTAAGAACCAGTTTATATAAGTAAACATAATTTATATATAAAAAGTTATATATGACAATAAAATAGAAAAAAGACTATTTTAACAAGTATAACATTTAATATGGAGAAATATTTAATGTTTGAGGCAATAATTCAGTAAGAAGTATTTTTAAAAATCTGTTCTTTTCACTCAGTTATCTCAAAATCATCCAGGAATTCAAAAGGTATATAAATTCTTTCAACCTGAACTGTGGGAGTAATTAGTTTCCAACTGACCAAGAAGAGTTAATGTATCTCTCCAAATGCCAAATCTATTCACTGTAATTTGACTGGGTCAGTAGCTATGAAATGAAATCCAATGTGAATGCATGTGCTTATATTTTGTAACACTGTAAAGCAACAAAAATGGCTTATACTTTTAAAAATCTGTTTTAGCTAGAAAGATAAAATACAAATTAATATTAACAATCATAAAATAACCCAAACAAGCAAATTTAAACTGTCACAAGTAAAAAGATGATATACAATTTTAAAAGCTATACCTCCTTTTGATACTCTAATTACAAGGCTAACCAATTGGACTAGTCCATTCCACTTTTATTGCTTCTTTCACTCTCTGTTCTTCTTTCAACATCTGACTGACTCAGGCCTCAGAATTTTTGAAAATGTTGCACTAGATGCAAAGAAAAGCAATACTGTTAACTTGCTACCCATTATAATTAGTTCATAGTTTTCGACTTTCAAATGGCTGGAAAAGTCTTGCATCATTGGACTAGTCCATTCCACTTTTATTGCTTCTTTCACTCTCTGTTCTTCTTTCAACATCTGACTGACTCAGGCCTCAGAATTTTTGAAAATGTTGCACTAGATGCAAAGAAAAGCAATACTGTTAACTTGCTACCCATTATAATTAGTTCATAGTTTTCGACTTTCAAATGGCTGGAAAAGTCTTGCATCTTCTTCACTTGTGGTTAGGTACAGACCCCTAGGTGTGTGGTTTCTTCTCCCCCCCCCCCCATTTCAGTACTTTAAAGATGTTGCTGTATGTCCTCCGGGATTCCTTCTAAAAAACTCTATTATTATTCTTATCTTCACTCTTCTGTACATATGTCTTCCTTTTTGCTTTTAAGATTTTGTCTGTATCACTGGTAAACAGCAATCTGATTATGTATTTGAGTGTAGTTTTCCTTATGTTTCTTCTGCTTGAGGTTCATTTAGCTTCTTGGATCTGTGGATTTATAGCTTTCACCAAATTTGGAAAATTGCCAGCTCCTATTTCTTCAAATATTTCTCCTCCATATCCCCTTCCTTCTGGGATTTCAAATACATCTATCTATCTGTCTGTCTGTCTGTCTGTCTATCTATCTATCAGGCCACTTGAAGTTGTCCCACAGTTTACTGATGCTCTGTTCATTTATTTATTTTAGTCTTTTTTTCTATATATATTTCATTTTGAATAATTTCTATTATTATGCCAAGTTCACCAATTATTTCTTCGGCAGTGTCTAATCTAGTAATCCCTATCAGTGCATTTTTTCATTTCAGATATTGTTATTTTCATTTCTACAAGTTTGATTTGGATCTTTCACATTTTTCATGACTCTCCTTAACATGCTCATTCTTTCCTCTATTTCTTGAACATATGGTATATATTTATAATAGCTGTTTTAATATACTTGTTTATTAATTTCAGCATCTGTTTATACAGATTGACTTTTCTCCTCATTATGAGGTATATTTTTCTGTTTCTTTGCATGTACACTACTTTTTTTTTTTTCCTTTTTGTCTTTTTTCGTGACCGGTAACGGGATCGCAACCCTCAGTGTCGCGCCCGCACCGCGCTCAACCAGTGAGCGGACTGGTCTCTATATGGGATCCGAACCCTCAGCGGGAGCGCCGCCGCGCTCCCAAGCGCCGCACTCTACCGAGTGCACCACCGGGCCGGCCCTGTACACTACTTTTTAATGGTGAATTTCACAGGGTCAAATGCTGGAAATATATATTTATTTATTTATAAACTACATGTGTATATTTGTATACTGTAAAGCAACAAAAATGGCTTATACTTTTAAAAATCTGTTTTAGCTAGAAAGATAAAATACAAATTAATATTACTGCGCAACCCTCAGTGTCGCACCCGCACCGCGCTCAACCAGTGAGCGGACTGGTCTCTATATGGGATCCGAACCCTCAGCGGGAGCGCCGCCGCGCTCCCAAGCGCCGCACTCTACCGAGTGCACCACCGGGCCGGCCCTGTACACTACTTTTTAATGGTGAATTTCACAGGGTCAAATGCTGGAAATATATATTTATTTATTTATAAACTACATGTGTATATTTGTATTCCTATAAATATTTTTAAACTTTGTTCTGTGATACAGTTATTTGGAAACAGTGGGATCCTTTTAGGTCTTGCTTTTAAGCTTTGTTAGGCAGGAGCATGAAGTTTAGTCTAGGGCTACTCTGCCCCATTACAGAAGCAATGTACCCTTTTAAGTACTCAACCTAGTTCCCTGTATGTTACAAGATTTCTCCACTCTGGCTGTTCAGCATGAACTATTCCCAGCCCTGTGTGAGCTCCAGAAATGATTCTGCCTGCTCCTTTTTAGTGATTCTTTCCCTGCCTCAAGTAGTTTTCTCACACATTGGTACTGATTAGCACTCAGCTGGTCTCAAGTGGAATCTTCTACAGATATGTGGAGCTCTCTATGCAGCTATCTCCTCTCTTGTACTCAGCCCTGAGAATTCTGGCTGCCTTAGCCTCCCCATATTCCCTATTCTGTGTCCTCAACTTGGGGAGCTTGCCCAGGATTTGTGTGGGTGCATCCTCTGCTGCTGCAGCCTGGAAACTCTCCAGGCAGTAAGCTGCAGCGAATTCATAAGGCCCACTTCATTTGTTTCTCATCTCTTAGGGGTCAGTGTCTTCTGCTGCTTATTGATCAATGCCTGAAAATCATTCCAAATATTTTGTTCATTTTGTTGTTCCTCAAGGTAGGAGAGTAAATCCAGTTCCTTTACTTCATCACAGTCACAAGCAAAAATCCTGTTATAGTCCTGGGATAGTTTTATTTTATAGGACAAGTTAGAGTATCTGCTAGACCTAAAATCATGTAATAAAAAGTCACCTAACATGGTTTTACTGTTCAGTGAGAGAGGAGTTCTGCCTTTCCCTTTTATTTTCTCATGGTGAGGTGAAGTGGTAAAGAAACAAAAGCACTTAGGAACTACTGGTTTGGCCTTACATTGGTAGGCTCAACATGCTACCAGTCCAGGGTAAGAGTTGGGCTATTTTTTAAACAACTGACATTTAAGTTACTGTTTACCTTCTATTAAACATGCATACTCCAAAAATTATTTATAAAAAAATGAGTTTTGCAACTCTAACATAAAGTGATATATAACAAGTCTAAATTTCATAATTTCTGTGATAAAAAAGTCAACTATAAAAAGTCACTTCTTCCCTCAACTTACAAATTTTCCTTAGAAAAAGACAGGATACTGCAACTTATCTAAAGGGCAATCATGCTGACTGGCAGCATTTGGCAATTGAAAAAGAAAACAAAAAACTACATACACACTTGTCATTACCACCTACTGTACTTGTTATCCAAAATTGTAGAACGTGACATTTAACGCAAAGAAACTTCATTTTTAATGACCTTACTCTAAATTATGTTCACCCTCTAATATATAAATAGTTTGTAGGCAAATATGCAAGCTTAACAACTCCCTCATTAGAAAATGCTACCAATTTCACTCTTAAGTCTTCTACTGGAATGATGTTCTTTCTGCTCTTCATTCTCCACCCCTGAAAATAAAAGCCACCACCCTCACAACAGCACAAACAATAATTAATTACAGTGAAAAAATAAAATTATAGGACTATGTCCTTGGAGTAGTTACTTAATCTTTCCAAGCCTCAGTTTCCACACCTGTTAAATATGAACAAAAGCAAACCCACAGAATTCATTTAAATAAAGCATGTCAAATGCCACATCTCCTCAACTGTATGCTGAGATGCTCCAGGACACTGCAGCAAACTCCCAGGGGAGCTGCAAGATAAAACCACTGAGATTCTCAACATATGTTGGACACCAGCCAAATTATTAGCTTGAGGTAGTTCAGAGTTTGAACATTAGATTGCAGTACATTCCTTTGAAAATAGATCTTTGTGAAGCTAGGTTTTGGATGGACTTTTCCAGTGCCAGGGGAAATGCATTTTCATTTTGTAGGTTCTAACCCATTATCTCAGTTTGAAAAAGCTGGATCTCGATTGTGCTGTGATAAAAAGCAAGTACCACTCAAAAATCAATGTGGAACAGGAAATAAGGGGGCAGTGTTCAGTCTGATTCCAAGGTTTGAAAAGCAGTCCGGTACTCAACAGGCACACACATCCCATCAGTAAATAATTGTGGTTATTTACGAAGGAAATAAATTCTTTTCAATTTATTCTTTTTTTAAAAAAAAAAAGCTACTAAGATTGTTAGCACATAATTATTTATTGTTTGGACCTAACTATTTAATAAACAGAACTATTAGGAATTGCTTGTGGTCTCGGGGTGCTGTGAAAAACTTAATGAGACCCTAAGGCTTTCATGAAACAATGAAGTTTAGAAACCTCTGGCTCAATGTTGTGACAGGCAAAGTAAGCTTCCAGTAACAGGCAACTATTATTTCATTATTATTACTCCTTCACACTGTGCAGTTTCATAGAAAAGACAGGATACTTCATATTCTCTGAGAAAGATCTCCAGAATATTGTCCTATAGCATTATGACTCATATTTCCATGATACAAGAAAATATTATGTAGACAAAGAAACTCAGGCAACCTGAGGTAAAACCAGGTCCAGAGTTAAGTGATACGGCCTTGCTGTCTATTAAGTGCATGATTTGAGTCCTGATTTGACTCAAATTATGCTACTTGGAAAGGCTAAAAATAGTCTTACCACTAAACAAGTAAAAGCAATTCATTCTTACCACCATACTCGTGTGTGATATCAAAAAGAGCAGAAGCTTTAATTTTAAGAGTTAGGAATTTACATCACAATCTCACATCCTCATCTCTCAAATAGGAGAACCATAACTTCAGTTTTTAGAATCATCTTCCATTTCCCATGTATTGACCTTCTCTTTACTTCATCTTCTATTTAGGATACATTTATGAAGTAAATTATTTACTTTACTGAAGCATAGGATGGGCTGTAAAATAATGAGATTATGAATTTAATGCACGTATGTCTGACTGATGGCTTTTGTGTGCATAACTGTAGAAAGACCAGGAAAACTTAATAATACACAAAGCTAAGAGATGTCATCTTTTATCTCTCAATAAATTTGTTTCCAGGAAAAAAGATGTACTGTTATAACTTGCCGACTATCACACTTGCTGCTTACACTAGTCCAGATGAAGCACACCAGTCAGAGTCCACCTGCTACGCTGAACCACTGCTCTGCAGACATCAAATGTCAGTTTAGCAGAACATTTTCTAGACTAATAATTTTCAAACATGAGTAACACTAAAAATGGTACACTGCTAAAAAAAACATACTGTTATCTAAGGATAAGAATGTTTTAGGTAGGTTTTATTTAAGAAAAATAAATGCAACAGAAGAAATCAATAATAAAATAATTTTCCACTTAAAGAAAAATAATTTTAAAACAAACTGTTAATATATCATTTATAGAAGTAATAAATAACATTCGCCACAGACATTTTTAATTGGCATATCAGAAAAACCTTAATAACATGGTTAACATTTATTTCCAGTAAAATTTTCAGTAACAAATCTAAATTATGTGTAATGTATGTCTTTGATAGCAACAGTTCAGGCAAACAGTAATTCTTTAAAATATAGAAAGTAAATTTTATAGAAAAAGATACCATATTTTCAAACATAATAACCATACATTTGTCAACTTTGTAATCTAGTTTAGGTTAGTCTTTCCCCCAACATCATTCATTTAATAATCACTTATTCTTTAAGTATGAGTAAAACACTGTATTAAGCACTAGGGATATATTACTAAGACACAGGCCTTTTCCTCCATCCAGACACAGAAACCTAAACACAATTCCATATGATATGAAAGCACTATATTAAAAGTGCTATGGGAGCATTAGCACTTATGCAGCCTGAGGGTTTCAATAAAACTACTTATCAGTCCCATACTAGACAATAATAGCATTAAAATTCTGCAAAAATGGCTATTTTGGATAAAATCTGCAAGCCAAAAAAGTGATCCCATATTCTATCATAGAAAGGCCTTTGCTCAGAAATGATCATCCCAGCCTAATTAAATCAGAATCTCTGGGCAGCTGGAGCCCAGAAGTTGTAAAAGCTCCCCATGTGATTATAATGAGCCAACACTGAAAACCACTGGCCCATTGATTAAGTCATAGCATCATGACTGATTTAAGCTTAGAATTCTATCAATATAAAGACAGGGTCCTGAGGCTGGATTAGTGGACATTCAGTTCCTAAGGGGATCCATAGTCTAAGACTTTTTTCATTGTATTTTCACTTGCAACCTATTTTTTGGCACATGCTAATAATATGAAAGGACTTCATGTTTGGTATCTCATGGCACTTCTGGCATAAGCCAAGAAAATTAAGAGACTGACAATCCTCAATACTACGTGTTAACTAAAATGTCTAATTTTTTAAACTTTACTCTTTAAAGCCAGGTCAACTAGAGACTGTTGAAATTATAAACTTTTGGTACATGAAGTTTTGGTACACTTTCACCATCTATTTTCAAGAAAAACACCTGCATACAAGCATTTAGAGAACAACAAAACTAGCACATAAGTGTTCATCTTGTGATGCAAAGTTCGACAGAAATGAGGGGAAGGAAGAGACAAAAGTGAGCTGGAAAGGGTGGAGCAGAATCTCAGGAAGGAAGACTTGACTAGGACTGAAAGGCTTGGATTAGAAAGGTAGAGAAAAGCACTGTAGCAGTATTGGAGGAAGAAAGTATAACAAGGAACAGCATAATGAAGGCTGGAAAAAAGCATGATACTTTGGGAAAGCACTGAAGAAACACCAGAATCTCCACAAAGGAGACCAACACTGAACAGAAAGGGTGGGGCCAAATTATGGAAGGTCTTGATTGACAGGTTGAGGAGTTTGAACTTAATCTTAGTGAAAAAACAGGGTTATATTTTGGTTTAATATCAAAAATGATTTCAGAAGATTCCTCTGGTAGATTTGTATACAGGATGCACTGAAATTCAAAGGGCTGTGATTGCCAAAGATAAAGAAAACATGTATTTTCCAAGCACCACTCCCTGAATACAACAGACATTTAAAAATTGCGAAGGATTTAAAAGTGAACACTGTATAGCATAATATATACCTTGGTATCACTCCAAACTGAATGACATATTAATTTTATAGGTCAAATTATTTGTAAAAAAGGTTTGTTAGCTCTTAAATATTAATATTTTAAGTATTACTGTAAAGTTTATAGTAGAAAAAATAGTAACATATCCAAGGGATTATACATCCATTTATGCTAGCTTTACAGAAAGAGGCAATAGTATTCAAACTTTCTTTCTCCGGAAAGAATTACTTACATAGACTAAATCCAATGTAAGCAATAAACACTCAAGACAATATTTTAATATTTTTTCCTTAAAATAAATATTAATGCCAAAATGGATGTTTTAGGGTTTTTTGTTTTTTAAAAACATTATTTGGCATAAAAGATGGTTGCTGGAGGTTTTTGAAGTCTGATTTATCCTTCAGTTTCCTGACCTTACAGTAAAGTCCAGCAATAAACCTAAAAATTATAGGTGATATATACTTTGTAGCTGAAAATCTGACTTCCCATTATAATTACAAGTAACCACAATTAAAGAAACATTTAGAATTTTGACAAGATTAGTAAATCAGGTAACGTCACCAAAAATACAAGCAGGTGAAAAATGTTTCACATAACAAAGCAAATCTTCCCTCTCCCCCCAGATATTTTTCATTAAGAATTCATCAGTATAAGAATTACACTTGTAGTATGAAAAAGTATGCCACACAAATAAATATTGTAGCAAGGTATACTTTGTTTTATTTAAATTAGGTCCACACTGATTAAGTACAACCAACCAATATTTTTTATACTTGTTTCTTTGAAGACATACAGCCCCTTCTCTCTCACTCAAACCATGTTATTATATGTACCAAAAATATATATATTTCTTACATACTGTTCTTTGCTTAAGATTTTTCATTATGTCACTACCCTTTTCCCCATCAGAATAAAATTAAACTATTTTAGTCAGGCTAACACTTTAACTGAGTTAATATTCTGTATGCAAATATTGGGGTCTTATACTTTTCACTTATTGAGTTTGCAGAAAGTTTAATAGTTTAGAATATTTAAGGGCTTATGTTTGTAAGTGTGCCTTTTAAACATTATTTTTAATTTATAAAAATATGAACTAAACTGATCCTAACATAGCAAAAACATAGTAAAAAACAAGCTGTTTTCACTGGAAAGCCTCTAAAAAACACCAACAACACATTTGAAATAACCTCAAACTGGAGTTACCTGCCTAAATCTTACATTAAGAAAAAATACTCAAATTAATCTTTTTATGTTTAATTTCACTCATCTGCCCACAAAATAACACAAACCTTCCTAACCTACTATTTTCTTGTGGTGCAGTAGTCCTTTTCTTTAAAATAGACTATCAAAATAATTTTTAAATTAATATAAAATCAATTACATATCTTACATGTAATAGTAGAAGTTGTTTACAATTTTCTTAATGACAACATAAGGGCCTCAACATAAGACAGCTTGACAATATTAGATAATATCCACTATTATAACTGACCTACAAGAAATTATGTTCATTACAGCAAAAATGTCAAGCAAAGCATTTTATGGATTTATGTGATATATTATAAACTGAAGCAATATTTCTTTGGAAAAAAATTTACTTTTAGAAGCAGCAGAAGAACCCAAGGAAGCAAACGAAATCCGGTAACCAAAACCTGCAGCTCCCTGCACACCCCAACAAAAACCTGTTCACAAAAAGTTTACAGGAACATAAGGTTTGATTATAAGGTTTGATTATAAAGCATGATCTGCTACACGAAATACAGTGAGAGGGCTGTCAGAATCTTTTCTAAGAAGTGGTCGAATCTGAATTATTTCAAATCAAAACAGACCATGACCAGGTGGGCTGTAACAAATGACTTACAGAGCACGGCTACAGCCCCAGACTCGAACATCAGACATTCTTCCTTATGCCTAGTTTCCACTATGAGGCTGAAAGGTGGGGGATCCAATTTGTGATAGATCCGAAACCCTTTGCTGAACGCCATTCTCCTTTCTTCAGAGGCAGTCCTGTGAAAAGCAAGCAAAGCAAATGAAGCTGATGTTTCCTTCTGCAGCAAGGACTGCAAAGCATCCAGAAGTCCCTCCCTGCCAGGTTTTGATGGGGGGTGGAGGGAGAGTGGAAAAAAGGGAGCTCAGGGGGAGAATGGTTTATTCCAAAAAATGAGTCGTCACTGAATTTTACCAAAAAGCAAGAGGAAAAGCTACCAATTCTCATGACGGAGGCAAGATTTTAGCAGTGTAACTCCGTGAACGGTTTGGTTAAGATGAGTTTCCCGTTTAATTGACATTTATCGAACGGAAAAAATTTCGTTCAGAGTTGTATATCAGCTTCCTGCTTCAAGATTTGGCACTACGTTGAAAGGGAGCCGATTCGGAAACTTCAAGCTCTTCCTTTGCGGGGAAAGGAGAGGAGGTGGGAAGGAAGGTTAAGCAGCTCAAAGCTCCTTAGGGGGCGGGAGGAGGGAAAGGATTATCCCACACGGCAGCTCTCCGGCGGGCGGCGGCGAAGGGCAAGGGGAGCGGCACAGGTTACCGCCTCAGCTGGGGCCAGGCGGAGCCCGTAAATGTGAATGGCCACCCGGGAAGAGTCACGACTCAGGGCACGGACCCGACTGGGGTTCCTCGGGGGTCCCGAGCAGCCGACCTCCGGGAAGCGGCTCCTTCCCCTGGGGACGGAGGCTCCGAGCAGCCCAATCCCTCCGTTATAAGCTAGAAGAGATGTCCCGGCGCCCAGACCGACTCGGTTCCTTTCCTGCGGGCAGGCTGACAACAGCTGTCACCACAGCCCCCGGCCCGACGCAACGCCCCGCACAACCCCTGGTCTCCGTACCACCCCGCCCGCCCTTCCGCACCCGGGCTGCCTACGGTCGCCCCTCACCGCTCCGGCTGCGGCGGCCGAGACTGCTTCAGGAAGCGTCCGCCCGCCCGATTGCCGGTGGGTCTGGCCGCGGCCGTTCCCCGCCCCCCGCCGGCTTGCTCACCTCTTCCTCCGGCTCCTCCTCCTCCTTCTCCCGGAGCCGCCGCCGCTACAGGCGCCGGAAGCGTCACTTCCGCTCCAGCAGGCCCATCTCTTCCGCATTGCGCCGCGGCCAGGGGCGGAAGACCCGCCCCGGGCGAGGGAACGGGCGGGGCGTCAGGAGGGAGGCCCCGCCCACTCCGGGCAGCCCTAGGGGGCAGGCCCCAAGCGGGCAGCCACCGCCTCCACCTGCAGCGACCTTCGCCTCGGGCGGCGTGTCCCCCAGGCCGCAGCTGCTGGTCCTACCGCTGGGGCTGCCGGGAAAGGGAGGATCCGGCCTCCGTGGCCCCCTCGCGTGGGCTCTTCAGAGCTCACCAACCCTCCCCTTGGGCGCCGGGGAGGGACTGGGGAAAAGCTTTGGGGGCTGGGTATTGATACGTGTCCAGGCTGGGCGTCAGGACCACCCCCAGCCGCCTTCGCCGGCCTGATGGGCGAGGGGGAGAGGGAGGGACAGTCAGCATGCCGGGCCAACCAGGTGGTGCCTGAAGAGCTGTCCATGGTGTCTCTCAGCGAACAGCGCCGAATTCTTATTCTAAGCGTCTGCGTAGGTAGCAGGAAGAAAAACTAATGCTTGCTTTGGAACAATTCTGTTCGCTCCCTTTTCTTGTGTGTTCTGGACCTCTCAGAAGAACTATAGAAAAGAGTGCTCAGCTGCAAATTCTATGGCGAGGGGGAGTCACAAACCCGGGTCTAAAGGCTGAGTCAAATAAAACATGTTTGTACTGAGGCCGAGGCAACTGTGGTTGCCACTGGATGACGGATGGCTTTTGCCAACCGTGGAATTTAGTAACTAAAGGCATCTGACTCTTTCATTTCATCCTCATTTTTCAACAAAGCATGCTTCCTGGCTAATATCAGTGTGTCTCACAGACTTCTTCACTGTGTTTCCATTTAATAGGCCTAAATATGAGGATGAAGTCGAAAGAAATTGAAAAAGGAATTGAAAGGAATTGAAGAACCCAACGTGCCAAGAAACTGTTTCCACTTGCCTTTGCTTTTTCTTTACTTCTTCCCTTTCTCGCTTTTAACAGCAAAAGCAGAATTTAAATTTAACATGTTGCATAAAATCATTTCCCCTTCCAGGCCTTGTTATGTGACTTGATTTAACAGTTTTTCATCCATTTTAGAGAAGCTGAATCCACCCTGGTTTCGGGACACCAGAGTAGCTACAATTCATTAGACAAGAAGCTCTTCTAAATCAAGAAGAAGAAATGTGAAGATACTTGGATTTAGTTCTGAGAACTGGAGGGAATTTCTTTCTCATTTAGTACTGTCTCAGAAAAACTTTTGCTCTTTGCAGTGGTAACCAACAGTAGCCTCAAATTTAAACCAATATTAAAATAATCTACTGGCCTGTAGTTACTTATTTTTCTTTCCAGAAGAGTCCATTTCTGTTGAGGATTGCATTTGACAAAGAAAATGGGAATGGGTGAGAATAAAATTTTTCTTATTTGCTTTTTCAGGTATAATGCCTCTATAACCCTGATATGCACCAGGTGTGGGGGTGGAGAGAGGAAGGTAATGGCTCTAGGAGAGATGTTGATGTTATTGTATGCATTACTTAGGAGGTACCTTTTAGGACAGCTGAAATCACTCAGTTTCAAGTGGAGTTGGGATCTGACACTAAACTTGCTTACCCCCAAATCCATCAACCATGCCTGAAGCAGGTGTTTTGCGTATTCCTGGTTCCTTTTAATTTTGGACTAAGGAGGTTGAGGTCAACATTTCTGGGTTCTGTATCAGGATTACTGCTTCTTTCTTCAAATTAAACCCGGGGAAGGGGTGCGAGGGAAGAGGTAGCAGGACTCTTACTCCTAGAGTTGTTAGAAGTCCGCAGCTTTTCCAAATTCTTTCAAAACAGATCATTTTAGTCATCGTTTAGACAACTATGTCACTGAATGACAAATAGCTTTTGCCAACTGGGTTCAAAAAACATAAGATGATTTCATTAGTGGAGTTTTAAAAATGTTATTCCTTTTTTTTTCTTGTCCCTCTTCTACTTTTGTTTGATACGCATTTAAAAATAGCTGAACAAATTTTCACCAAACTTGAAGTGTCTTTGGGGTGGGCTGACTGAAAATACAGATTAAGTAGCATATACAAACTTTTTAATGAGATCCTAAGAGCCTGCACAGACAGGCCAACACCCTCTTGACCCTTGAAACTGAGCAATGAGAGGCCTGTGGTAGGCTAAAAAATACTACTCCAAAAAGATTCACATCCTAATCCCTTGAACTTGTGAATGTTAATTTAAGTAGAAAAAAACTCTTTGCAGATATGATTAAGGACCTTGAGATTATTTTGAATTATCCCGGTGGTCGGTCCCTAAATGCAATCATTAGTATCCTTATAAAAGAGAGGCAGAGGGAAATGAGACACACACACACACACACACACACACACACACACACACACAAAAAAGAGAGAGAAGGTGATGTGAAGACAGAAGCAGAGACTGGAGCGATGTGGCCACAAGCCAAGTAATATCAGCAGCCACCAGAAGCTGGAAGAAGAGAGGAAGGATTTGAACCTAGAGCTGCTCACTGACACCTCAATTTCCAACTTCTGGCTTTGAGAATTGTGAAGATAAATTTCTTTTGTTTTAATACACATAATTTGTGGTAAGTTGTTATAGGAGCCACAGGAAACTAATACAAGGCTTATATGACTTTCCATCAAGGGAAACTGAGATCAGTAAAACAGCCCAAGATAGGTGTTTCAGAATTCAGCTTCAATAGAATGAATTATGGGCAAAAAACCCTGATTTTTAGATGTTGATTTGTGAACTATTTCTCCTATGGGCAACTCTGTATCAGGTTGAAACATGAATTGACATTTCTATAGGTAAAAAATGCTCACATAGTGACATATATGGCCCAACCTAATAGTATGTCTCAGGTAAACCATAGCAGAGATTTATTTAGAGATGATTAATGATTATCCCAAACAATGACATTTAAAAAAAAAAAAAAAACCTATACCACCTGTACAAAACTATGAATTTTGACAGGTGTTTACCATGTGAATTAGTAGTAGGGCCTACTTTTCTTTATAGCTTGGCTTTTCTTATTAAAAATGCCAGAAAACATGTGGCAAGTCTGCGAAATAGTAGGTCTGATCCAGTTACCTTTAACAGCTTCTTTTCAGGTCACATAGGCTAGATATATCAGGATCTGCAGAGATCTATTAGTATATAGAAAGGAATGGATCCTTGTTAAAGAAAAAACAATGGTCTTGAAAGGCAATGTAAGTTTCAAATAATATCAGTTATTTTCTTTAAATAAGTTCATGGTACCCTGTGAAGGATAAGATTTTAAACTGGAAAAATAGAAATCTTATCAATAGAGAATCTAGTAAGCCTGAGAGCAGAATCATTGTGAGAATAAAATCAAACAAAAAAATTCGGATTGAAAAATCACTCCACATACTGTAAGTAGGAAACTGCCACTGGAGCAACAGGGAACTCATGTGAGACAAAAAATGGAGTGTTTTCATGTGGAGCAAGAGACCAACTCAAGAGAGCTCATGTGAAAGGGGCTTATTTTAATGACACACAGGATTCTCATGGAAATCAAAGTACCAGAGCCATAAACAGGGTTCAGCCTTACATTGTAGCTGTAAGATGTTCACTCTCCATGCTGGCTCTGGGTCCCAAAGCAGCAGGGGTCTCTGGAATTTCTCTAAGGTTAAATGTAAAAGGTAAGCTTTCATGGTCAAAGTTATTTTGCAAAGTATCCTAAAATGGTTTCTGCAGGATTTGTCAAGCCTTTTATCAATTGCCATGTATTCTGAATCATTAAACATGGGATATAATGTACATTTTCCTCAAGTTTTTTTTGAACCAAAGAATTAGTGTGCTAGGTATTTTCATTGTACTGGATGATTCTAACCTGTAAGCAAGCCTCTGCTGAAGTTAGGAATGACAGTGTTGGGGGGAAGCCAATATAAATTACTGGGGCCTGTGAGTCCAAAAGCAGGCCAGGGGCCAGTCTATGTTGTACACAGACCAATCCCATATAACAATATTTATCCTGCTTACCTTTGCTGGGAGGTCTGAAGCCTCTCTCAGCAGTTGTGAACCTACTATCAGTTTCAGTTCTGGAGGGCAGTTTTGGACAATGATAGACTTACTGAGGAATAAGACCTCCCAAACATTCAGAAATATTTCATTGTAGTCACTATATGTAAATGTCCTCGTGTTTAATTGTTCTCATTTCCACTTACTTTACACAGACCAAATGTTCTTTATCATAATCAGTGAGTGGCAACACTCCCTTTATTATATGGATATTACCATGAGAAGAGCCCTTGTAACCATAAAGAACAACAATGTAGCAACTTACATTTTCAAATTGTATATTGCAGCTCCATAACATTTGACTGTTTTTATTTAAAAAAAATTTTTTTTGGCGGGGGGTGGTTGGCCAGTACAGGGATCAAACCCTGGACATTTGACCACTCTTATAAGGATTTCATGACTTCAAGGGAAATTAGCATTTAAAACAGAATTAAGTATTTATCAAAACTCACTACAGCTACCAAAAAACCACCAAAAACAAAACAAAACAAAAAAAACTTCACTGAACTGTACGCACTTCAAGAGGATAACTTTGCTGTTTATAAATTATACCCCAATAAACCTGACTTAAAACAAAATTAGGAAATTCTACATTTTGTATTTTCTCATAAGGTAGATACATGCTGTATGACTGGTACAATTTTTGGCCAGTTCTGGGTTCGGGTAAGCACTGCAGGAAACTATGGCTAAAATCATCTTAAGACCTCTGCTAGACAGGTAGACCACACCTGTTTTCCTACCTGAGCGATCAGCAAATGGGTGTGGTGGCTATAAAATGGTGCCTCTCATCTCCTACTACTAGGAAACCCTGGTTGTACCAGCCATGCTGTCCACCAGAGAGCATGATTTAAGGTCATGCTCTGCCAGTCACTTGGCAGAGATGCAAAGGCTGGTCACTCCTGGAGACATGGTACTCATCTGGAGTGACTCTGGGTTGAGAATTGCCTCTCAGCCTTGCTGAGACTTTCTTAGAACTGCACCAGTATCTAAGACCTCCATTCTGTTGCTCTCTTCTTCACACAGGTCAGACCTGCTTGCCTCATAGTCTGCCAGCTCTCCCATCCTCCTCCAGCTACCTCTCCATTTTCCTGTATGGATGTTTTCCTCAATAAATCTCTTATACATCTAATGCCATCTGCTCCCCATAGGACCCAGACTGACACACTGGAGCATTTATTATCCTCTAATTCCTTTCCTTCTTTGGCTGAGTACTGCTTCCAAGGACAGTACCTCAAGGTCAAGAGAAAAGCCTTCAGGCAGAGGGGCAGGTGCTTGTATTAGGACAACAGTGGCAGAAACGGGAATATGGGTGAGGAACCAACATCACTGGCTACAATAGTACTAATACTAGTCACTCTTTATGACTGTGCTTTATATTGTTTCAATAAAATAACTTTCCTTTTCAAAAACCTTTCTCACCTGTTTTAGAGTTAATTCAAAGGACTGCTCCAAAAGAAAAAAATTGAAAAGATAAAACTTGAGCTTTATTAAAATGTCATCCTCTGAATTTACCTTTTGAGAATTCTCCTCATAAGAAATAATGTCCATTGGCTATTTCAGGAATGAAGATTTTCTAGTTGAGATATGAAAACCACTTGTTTTATTGCACAGTACTATACTAAATTCACCTTAAATCAAAGTCCCAGTGTGGTGTTCAAACTCATTCCTGAAACCCAAGTAGCCTGATGAATTTCACAGGATAAAAAGTCTCAGAATTTACTGTAAGAGTTCTTAAGAGCAGATGTAGGAAGAGTAATCAATCTAATGGGCTTGAAAACACAGTTTAAGGACCAAAATATGCATGTTTATGTTTTATTCCACTGAAGTTGAGAATAAGCGTTCTGATTTTAATTCTATTTAGTAGGCCACTAAGGTGCAACAAAAAATTCATCAAGAATGAACCTGTAGGAAGATAAGCAATGTTCCTACAATAAAGATAAAATTGACAGACCAGAGTACATAACTATTCTAAATATTATTTGATTTGACTAAGGGTACACATGTATCTGCTAATAGTCTCACTATACTAGTGTCATTTGAAATGCTCTAAAATTAGTCACCGACTACAACAAAGAATATATTTAAAAATTAATTTAATGCTTGGCTAAAGCTTAATTACATGTATAATTATCAAACAATAGTCCTTAATTTCCAAAAAGTTCCTCTTGAAAATCACAGAATCAGAAAGCATAAACTTTAAAACAAGTTCTCCAAATATTTACAACATGGTATAAACATTATAGAAGACCATGGATATTAAATTGCCTGGGTGTGGCTGATTAGCAAGGCATATTTTTATTGCATATATAGCTCACACACGTGGGATTTTAAATATAATGAGAGACAACTAAAATTCAAATTCATGTTATCTGTAAGCTGGGCAGGGAGTAAAACCATGAATGAGACAGGACAATCAGCCCAAAACTATGCAGTTAGTTTGTGGGTTTATTATTTTCAAAAACTAAACTTCTATCTTCCATTTGAAACTATGTTGCATGTATTATTTAGAGTTCACATCAAACCCACATTTGACTGAAATGCTGATTCAAGAAAGAAAGTTCACCATTTACTCAATGACTAATTCCACAACTCAACTCTTAATTTTAAGGCAGCACAGCTACAGGGATAGCAACGCTAACCAAAAGATGATGGACATTTAGTCACTTGCCAGCCCTTTTGTTGCAACAGTGTCGTAATTTCCCTAAGACAATTTGCTACTGGATAATTTTCTGCTGTTAAAAGGCTTCCTCTGTAGAAAAACATCACAAATAATTCCAGTGTGAAAGTAAGTCCATGGTGGTATAAATATATATATATATGTGCATAATTACACAATTTACACTGCACACATCGTTTACAGAGGACAATTAACTGAGAGGATTAATTTGAATGACCTTATAAAATACTTCTGTAAACAAAGTATGACAGGCAGTAAGGAAAACATTCATAGACTCCTAGAAATAATCTGAATTCCTTTCATTCTGAAGAAATCGCATTTAAGGACATAGTATTGAATATAATGTTTTTTGTATTAAAACAAGAATCAATATTTTACAGTTTAAGAAACTTTACATATATACAAAATTTATACACTGGGAATGGTACTAAAGCAAATAGGCTTTTCAGTCTCATAGATCTATTTTCCTTCAATCAAAGACTTAAATTCTTTCACATTGTGGTCACTTGCAACAGACACAGCATGATCCAAAGCTCGAACACTTGCAAGGAGTTTTACTATCTGTTTTATATTTTCCCTAAAAAAGAAAAAATGTAGCAGCATCTTATTAATTAGTACAGTTAAGGGAAAATTTGTTACTGACTTTATGACCATTTTAGAGATTTGGCAATCAATTTTTCTGAGCACACATTTCTAAAGAAGGGAAACAAATAGAGATATGCAAGCTACAGCATGTAAAAAAAATTGATATTTATCCATATACAACAAAAATCGTATATGTTTAAATGACTAGCCCAGAGACAGGGGGCCCATTTTAAAACAAAAAATATCATTTAGATCAATGATTTTCATTAATATCTAGGAAGAAAAGAAAGCAAGCTGTTTTCAAATACTTCAGAGCCCTCTCTCTCTCCCATTCCTTCCCAAATGAGTCCCTCTCTGCTCTTTTGGACTATACCTACAACATACAAACAAATTATATTCATGTCTTCATCATCGATCCATCAAGATCCAGCCTAATTTCCACTCCTCCAAAATTCATTAAATAAAGCATAATCTGGCTTTCTTTATCCAGCTAGAAGTCATTCTGCCTTCATATTATGAAGTAATCCTCAAATCTGAACACACATCAGAAATATCTAAACAGATCACCTGGCCCCACTCCTAGAGTTCTGATTCAGTAAGGCCTTGACTGGGGCCTGAGAATTTGCATTTCTAACAAGCGCCCAGAAGATGCTGATGCTGCTGGTCCAGGAACCACACGTTAAATGACAGTTTTAACATTTAGTTGGAACCACTTGTGAGAAAGCACACAATGCAACACTACTAATTATCTTATCTCCTCCATGAAATTGTAGTAAACACCTTTTAGGGAAGGATTATAATCTGTAAAACTTTGCAGCACAAGTGAAACCTACTTTATGTGCAAAGCAAAGAGCAGGTGCTTAAATGGAGACTGAAGTTCTTCTCTGTAGAAAAGTAAACACTATTTGTTGGTATTCAACTCTCAAGCAAAAACACTGTTAAATATATATAAATAAAAGTTTAAAAAGTGATAGGATTTATCTAGTAAAAAAAACACACGGAGAAAAAATATTAGTACCAAAAAATAACACAACACCAAAATGACACACACTAAGAATAAAACTAAAATATAAACCAAAATCACCCATGTATTCTTGGTAGTTTACAATACTAAATGAATGTACAACTTAAAGTAAAATATAAACATGTCTCTACTTAAAACGTTTTAACAATACTGACAACTAAAGAATCTGACAACTAAAGAAACTCTAGATTAATTTCATTAATTACAAAAAATTACCTTGCATTTCTTTTTTCCACATCAGAGCATCCAATGCTGTTTCTGTAAATTGTATCTGCTAAGTGTACAAGGTATCGACAAAAGTTTTCTAATTGAGAAATAGTTCTTTCTCCTTTCAAATTCATGAACCACTGTTTGGGGAAACAATTAATTACCTATGGAGAAAGACATAAAATAGTTAAAACAGGATAAATGAAGGTATCTGGCCGGTCTGAGTACAGTGGTGTTTACAACTAATTGATCACAACCAATTACAGATTTCTTTGTTCCTTCTCCACTCCCACTGCTTCACTTACCAGCCTTAAAAAAACAAACAAAAAAGTATCTAAAAGCTCAGTCTAGGTAATAGGTATAAAGTATTTAACTAGAAGACTTGTTACTGGGCTATAACAACTAATTACTCTGAAGGAATATTCTTTTAAGCCCCACTTCCCACATTAACTATACCAATATACCTGAAGTTTTAGTCCAACCAGTGGGTCAGGCACTCAAAGCAATAGATAATTTGTCCGGTATTTAAGTAAATTAGGAACATAAATTGATAACCACTTGCTTCATTTTCCAATCTTCCAGGATACCCTAAATAAACTGAGTTCTTTATCCGTAGCTTTTGATGTAAAAACGTGTAGTACAAATATGAAATCAGACCCCCCTTCCTGAACAATTCAGTGAGCAGGCATCCACCTGGTAGTGGCAACAGCGGGGGCCCAGAGTCAGGTTAAGAGCATCCATACCAGAGATGCATGCAGCCCAGGCAGGAGCCCAAGCAGGAAGAACGGGGCATGATGGCAGCCTGTCACGGAGGGCCAAAACTCAAGCAAGATGAGGCTGGTTCTCTTATGGAAAAGGGCAGCCTGGTACGGAGAGTCAGAGTACAAATAGGTAGAAAAGGCTCACCACTAAAAGAACCCAGTGATCCTTGATTCCAGGGCTGGGACAGAGCAAGGAGATGAGCTGAAACATCTCATGCTAGAAAGCAAGAAAGTAATCCTCCCAAATGAGGGGACATGTCATAAAATCACAGAAGTCTACTTTAAGAGACTCCCATGCAGGAAATCTGAGACAATTCCTGCTGAAGATGCAAAACCTGAATCTAATCATGAGAAAATATCAGACAAACCCAAATTGATGGAAATTCTAACAAAATAACTGGCCTATCATTTTCAAAAGTGTTCAGGTTATAAAGGTCAAGGAAAGACTGAAGAACTCGTCTAGATTAAAGAAGACTAAAAAGACATGAATTTCTTTTTACCGATGAAAGATATTATTGAGAAAACTGAAAAAACGTGCATGTTGGGGGGGGGTAGTTTAAGTTTTAGGTGACAGTAACATGTATCAATGTTAATTTCCTGATGTTGATGGTTTATTGTGATCATCTAGATGAATATCCATGTTTGTACGAAATACATACAAAAGTATTTGAGCATGGTGAGGCATTGTGTCAGACTTACTCTGACATGGTTCAGGGAAAAAATACTTTGTATTGTTACTTGCAAATTTTCATTAATTTTGTGATTGTTTAAAAAATATTCTTTAAAAAGATCAACTTATATACCTCATGCATATCAACTAGAACACAAGACAATATTATTTTCTTAAATGAGAGAAAAAAATTTATTTAGTAAAACTCAAAATAGCATTCATTCAACTGTTAAAAAATTATTCCTAAATAAACACTTTTACTAATACCTATAAAAATACTGATATGGATATATATATATAACAGTATACATTTTTATGTAAAAAAAAAAAAAATGGGGATTTGTAACTATGTGGTTAGGTAAAATAATTGTCAACCTTATACCAAGTCCAATAATCAAAGGCGGTTTCATAAAATTCTCAAATCCTTTTCAAACAAAGACTGATTAATTAATTTAATTCATTTTAACTTAGGGGCTTTAAAAACTATACTATATGTTATTTAACTCACGTTTTGGGCTTTTTTGATGCTGTCATCTCCATATTCTGAATTCTGAAAAGCCATGAGAATGTATCTATTTAATAAGCCATCTATTGATAACTCCTGAAGAGTTTTATTTGAGAAAATGCCATACCACTGAAGAAAATTCCCTAAGAGCTAGAAAGAAGAAAAAAAAAATTATTGCGAGGCAATGTTAAGCAATTAAATTAGGTACAAAGTAAACAGTTACTGATATAGATTGCGTCCTCCAAGTTTTATGTATTAGTAGCTTGATCCCCACTGTGACTGTTAAGAGGGTGAGAAATCCTATGACGGTAATTGAAAGGTGGGCCTTGAAGAGGTGATTAGATTGTAGGACCATGCCATAGTGAATGGATTAATAATGGCGGTCAGGGGCATGGCTCTGAGAGCTTTAAAAGGAGAGTATGTGAGAGTCTCTCTCTCTGCTCCTCCATTTTCTTCCACGGGAGACCTATGCATTGCTGAAAAGCCACCACCAAAGAAGACCCTCATTGGATTTGTTTCTCTGGACTTTGTACTTCTCAGCTTCAGAAACTATAAGCATTAAATTTCATTTTCTTACAAATCACACAGTTCCAGGCACTTTGTTATAAGCAACAGAATACAGTTAAAAAGTTAAATACCTTAGGAAATACAGTGGACAATGTCTTGCCAAAGTATAAGAACTTTAAAAGGTTCCCAATATTTTCTATAATGGCTGAGGATTTGAATTTTAAATTGTAACTAATTAAAATTTAAATAGCCACGTGTAGCTAGTGGCTACAGTACTGGTCAGCATAGATATAAAACATTTCCATCATCACAGAAAGTACTCTGTGATGGTGCTGATTCTTAGGTCAGTGTCCTTCTTTCAAAATTATGCCTAGTCTAAGTCCCATGATCCCCCCCCACAAAATGGGAGATTCTCTTTCTGACTATAGCACTGCATGGCTACCAGGTCTCACAAACCCAGACTGAGCTGTATCACTCGGACATCTCAAGCTATTCAAGCCCAATATAAAATAAAGGCCATTATCATAAAATGAAAGCCCCAACCCATGCCACCATAAAAATTTCTACTTGCCCAGTTATTTCTCAACTCAGTACATAGTAACACTATCCAACCAATTGCTCAGGTCAGAAGTCTGGATGTCATTCTTGGCCTCTCCTTCAAGTTGTTTGATTCCGCCTCATCCAACTTGTCCATTTCTCTCAGTTCCTGCTGCCACCTCCCTAATCTGAGCCATCAGCATCTCTTTCTGGACCCTGCAATTACTCCAGGGACTATGAGCAAGAGCTCTGGACTAGCCAGCCTTCCTCAAGCAGGGCTCCATAAGAGAAATAAACCTACAGAAAAGTATTAGAGTGACTCTTTACTTAATCTTCCCGGTTGAGAGAAGGTGCTCAAGAGTTAGACTGGCCTGTGTTAAATTCTCATCTCTACCATGACCAACAGAATGACCCCAGGCAGGTTATTCTGTACCTCACTGTCCCATCACTACAGTGAGGATAATAGTGAAGATAATAGTGTCAACCTTACAGAGCCATTCTGAGGACTCAACAAGATAATCTATAAAAAGTGTGTGGCACAGTGCTTGGCACACAGTAAATACCAGTTCCTATTTTCATTATTACTTATCCTTACCTATTTCAGTCCATTATCTCCACTCAACAGACAAAATGATCTTAAAAATGGCAATTTGTTCATCTCACTTCCCTGCTAAAAACCCTCCCATGACCCACACATACATGGTCGACTGATTTTCAACAAAGGTGCAAAAGCAATTCAATGGAGAAAGGATAGTCTTTTCAATATAACAGCGCTGGAACAAATAAATCTTAATCCAGGCCTCACACCGTGTAACAAAAATTAATTGGAAACCGATCATAGACTTAAATGTAGAACCTAAAACTATGAAACTTCTAGAAGAAAGGACAGGAGAAAAACTTTGTAGCCCTGTTTTGGGCAAGATTTGTTAGACAGGACATCTAATTCATGATCTATAATAGGAAAAAGTGATAAATTGGGACTTCATCAAAATTAAGAACTTCTAGGCCAGTTAGCTCAGCTGGTTAGAGCTAACCAGTTGGTGCTGACAACACCAAGGTCCAGGGTTTGATCCCTGTACAGGCGATGCCAAAAAAAAAAAAAAAAAGAATTTCTGCACATGGAAGACTGCTAAGAGAATGAAAAGACAAGCCACAGACTGAAAAAAACTCTTTGCAAATCATTTATCTGATAAAGAACTTCTCTCCAGGATATAGAACTCAAAGCCCAATAAGAAAACACCCCAACTTAAAACATGAGCAAAAGATTTGAACAGACACTTTACTAAAGAAGACATAAAGATGGCAAATAAACACATGAAAACATGATCAATAGTCATTACGAAAATGCATATTAAAACCACAATGAGAAACCATTACACGCTTAGTGGAATGACTTAAAACACTGACACTACCAAGTGTGGTGAAAGTGAGAAATAACTAGGACACTAATACGCTGCTGCTAAGAATGCAAAATGGTGCAGTCATGTTGGAAAACAGCTTTGCCTGGTTGTTTTACCAAAGTGAAATGAAAATGTATGTACTCAGAAAGCCTTTACAGCAGCTTTATTCATAACTAGCCCAAATTGGGAACAATCCAAATGCCCCTCAAGTAGGGAATGAATAAAAAAATCACAAAAAACAACATCCACCTTTACAGAATATTATTCAGCTATAAAAAGGAACAAACTATGATAACACACAACAGGTTGCATCTCAAACACGTTACGTTAAGTGAAAGAAGCCAGACTCAAAAGGCTCCCTACTACATAATTCCACTCATAACAAATCCTTGCAAAGAAGACTACAGCACATAAACAGATAGGAAGGTGGACATGTATTAGGGGTAGGTCTGACTACAAAGGGACATGGGGAACTTGGGGGACAATGGAAGTGTTACACATCTTGATTTTGGTAGTGATGACATGACTGTAGTCGTTCATCAGAACTCACAGAACTATACACTTTTTAAAAAGAGTGAATTTTACTGTGCATAAATTATATCCCAATTTTAAAGAATGGGAAAAGAAAATCCTTCCACGGATTCTTACAACTTTTAGGATAAAGACCAAAGTCTTATTACATGGCCTACTAGATCCTGTATCATCTGTGCTCCTTACCTCTTCCCTAACTCTAGCCATCCTGTGCTTTTCTCAGTTGCTCTAGCACAGCCTGCTCCTCTTCACCTCAGGACCAATTCCTATTTATTCTTCAGGTCTAATTACCTAAATATCACTTGAAGATCTTCTGTGACTGGCTAGTCAAGGTCTCTGTGCACCTCATCACATGCTCCCACATTACCTTAAATTTCCCCTTTTATAACTCATCACACCTGTGATTACTTGTTCGCTGTTAATTATGTTGGACTGTAAACTTCATGAAGCCTCTACTTCTATCTTATTCAGTGCTATATCCCCAAACTTAGAAGAGTATCTGGTGCTCTATTTGCTGAATAAAGTAACTGTGGCTTAGTCTGACATTTTGTTGGGTAGCTTGGACCTTTATTTGAAACTCGGAATTCACTTTCTCCTGTCAAAACACCAACCTGAATAAAGTTTTGGAACAAATTTAGTTTGTAAAATGGAGATTTTTGTATCTATAAATAGATCTAAGCCTATATAGTTTATAAAAAACTAAAATACTTTTCAAAATATATAAAAATCAAACAAAATCTGAAGTCTTTTAGATAGTCTGTGGACACATACCTTAACCGAAGACCAAAACTGTCGTTGAAAAAACAAATAAGGCCCAGAATTTTTATTTTCTAAGACACTAAGTAAAAAAAGAGAAACACACCATAGTCAAATATTTTATATGTAGGTGTCATATGATACCTAGAGAAAAAGATTTCTACAAGTAAAACGAGTAAACTAAAGAATTAAGTACTCTTTCAAATTTTCAAACAATTATATTCCGGAATATATTATATTTAAAAAGCAATCAAAAATTATTCTGAGATACTAAGGGAGAAAAAAGAGTATTAATTGCTTTATTCTGCTTAAGAGAACAATCTCCCCACCAACGTAGTCTATATCGATACTGATTTTCACCAGTATAGGTATAGTTTATATTTCAAGCTAACTTCAGTTTTCCAGAATTTTAAAAACCTTCTCTTAATGGAGAATTATTATGTCATTAAGAGGCACTTACTTTTTGGGATATAAGGGCATGAATACATCATCATCTAAAGTTCTTCTCATTCTCAATAAAAGTGCCTTTAGGTATATCTAAGGAGTTAAAAGTAGATCACATATTTTAATAAGAGCTATGATAATAACAATAAGCCATATTCCAAATCACATAACTGAGTACTGAATTTTGAGTGAACCAACTTCTCAAATTTTATATTTTCCTCACTGAAGGCCCGCAGGCCATTAATGCTTTACTCTATTAATTCATCCCTCAACAATTACCAAGCAACAGAGCCATTTAAAAATCTTCCAGTCCCTTAGTCTACTATGTAAAGATTTAAGATCAAACACATACACATAATCTGGGTCTTCTCAAAATGAGGGCAGTGAAAATTAACAATGATAAAGAACACCTTTCCCACATTTAAACAGCTCATACAAATGTCCACTGAGGAACACATCAACTTTACTAGTTATAAAATAATACCTAGGTGTGTTTTATATGCTGTTTAAATGTTTTAGCCATTAAATCATCAATTATTAAAATCATTTTAATAGTTTTACACTTTTCTTTCTCCCTGAAGATACAATCTTAATGAGACACTTGATTAGCTGAATGGAGAGTGGGGATGTAGTGGTTAGAAGCAGTACAGATGAGAGGCTATCTAAACTAAGAACATCTTCCTTCCATACAAAGTTTCTAAAATTGAAAACTAATATTTCAAATTTTATATATTTCAGGCTTTAAAGGCCTAGATGGCCCAAGTGGAGAATCAGATTTTTGGCTGATTTAGAATAACCATTCATTCTTTTACTCTTGCTCATTTTCTAAAGGAGACAAGAAAAAAAAAGCTTCCCAAAGATAATAATTAAATTACCTGTGTATTTTTATTTTCTGCATTCACTACTGAAGGATATCCATTTATTAGTTTTAGTGTAATTCCAACCATTCTTGAAGTCTGTGTTGTAGAAAAAGGGTCCCACATATTTTCAGCTATTACTTTTTAAAAAAAAACATAGGATAGGTTAAGATACAGAAGTAAATTGCTGCTTACTTAAATCTGATGTCAAGCAGTCCTCTAATAATAAATGCCAATCCTGATTTATTTTTCCTCTCTTTGTAATATAAGCTTCAGTCTTCTTTGTCCTATTAACTGTGAGGATTCTGAGGGGGGGGGGTGATGTGGAGAGGGGATAGACTGCTCTAATTTGTGCTATTCAGTGAAAAAAGATTGGGGAAAAAAAACGACTTCTGTATCTGAAAAGATGCTGTCTCAACACTAAGAACTTCTAACTAAACTCGAAACTTATTTTTAATATTTAAAATAGGTTCCTTTATCAATGACTCCTAATCTTTTCTGAGAAAGGAATGAAAGCACTGAATTTGCTCCCCAGATAAATGCATATCCTCCCCAACCTAGAACTCAAGTTTTGCTTCAGGCAGTCTTTGAGTCTCTAAAACTCATCTATGGATCAATTACTGCCACTGCCCTTAACTCGTCCCACCCCAAGGTGGTCTTCAAGATCCAGGTTAAGAACCCCTACCCTTTAGCCATCTCTGGGCCAGGTGGTAACTATCATTTATTATGCCATTTTTATAAGGAAATATGCTCTGGATTAAAAACTCCCTTAAAAATAGGTTTGAGAAACCCAGTGTGTCTGAATGTTCAATTCAGAAAATGGGAGATTTACCTGTGAGTTTAGGAAGAATCACCTTTTCTACAATGGTAGGTAGTAGTGCAACATCAACATCATCTTTCTCCTGCTCTCGTTCTTCGCAGCCATAAAAAAGCAAAGACTCAAACCACAGCATGTTCTCAAAGTCACGACATTTTGCCTAAAAAATATTAAAAAGGTTACCTAAACATTTTAAATAGTGGCTACTTCTGCTTCCAGCCATGATAAGAATAGCAGAAACTGAATTTAGTCTTTGGTTGTAAACAACTAAAAACTAGACAAAATATATGAAACATCTACTTTCAGACAATGAACCACAGGCAGCACAGGACTATGCTCCTTGATAGAAGGGAATCAAATGAGGTGAGCCACTGGATCAGGACAGCCAAGCAAGGTAGGGGATACCCAAGCAGAGCACAGAAGTCCTGCTGAGTTGAGGAAACACAAACTGGAGTTCAGGGAGGCTGAGACAGCTGGAAGCTGTGGGGCAGATGAGGGAGCCACACAGAAAAAGAACCCAAAATACACACAGCCCAGGGCCTTTGCTGTCTACCAAGACACACACGCATAGGGTGAAACTCCACAAGGTCTGGCAAAGGGCATCCAGGAGCTGTGAGCTGATGGTTCCCAGAGCTCACCTTTTTTTTTTCCAGTTTTTCCAGAGCTTCAACCTCAGCCCTCTTTTCCTTATAGTTTACACATTCGACCCAGCCAATCTCAATCATGTCCACAGCTCTACTTATATTATGCTATTGGTAACTTCCAAAACCACATTGTAAACATCACTACTAGACCTATCAATTCTAGTCTCCTCCCTTATATACCAGGCCAATAGGTCCTACTGATTACCTCTCCTAAATTTATCAATCTGTCTCACCCTCCCAATCTCTGTACCACTGACTCAGTGCAGGTCTTCATTTCACACTTGCATCACTGTGTTTTCCCATTAAATTCTAAGCAACTCCAGGATCAAAGGACCAAATTCTTATTATTCATTTTCATATCCCAGTGTCACGACATATAATTTTAGCCAACTAAGAAAGGAATTATATATAGAAGTTGAAAACCAACAGATAACTCTTTTGGGAAGGGATGAAACTTAAAAGATCATAAGATTATTTTCAGATACAACCTGTATTAATTAATCTCCCCTGGAAAATATTTTGCTTAAACTTACAACTCTAGCTTTGAGATTATAATTATGTAGACATCAGGTTACTTTGCTTTCTAATGGTGTTAGAAGTCACTTACCTCAAGAGGAGTCCAAGTAAGGAGCTGCAGCCTTATGAGAGGGTTGAACAACTTTGGCAAACAAAGGCCAATATAAGCATCCTTGTAGGACATATAGTATTTTGAACGCCATGCTTCAAACTGTGATTTAATACAGTCAATTGAACAGAAACTCTCAAGGACATCTTCAAAAACCTTGCCGGACTCTTTTGAAATGCGATCTAAAACCAAGAATAACAAAATCCCACAGAGAACCATAATTTAGTATGAAGTAGAAAAAAAACCAATTCAATATTCACAGTGTTTTTCTATTTTTGTAGCTTGAGTATCAATAAGATAGGCTAATTAATAAAGAATTAAATATTAACCACAACTTAGAAGGATAAAAAAAGATAAGTTTAGGTATCGATTTGTCTGTTATACAAACTAAAGTATAGCTAGTCCTCATTTTGGACAGTTCCAATGTGTACAAGTTTCTGTTACCAGGGTTTAGTTAAATAATACCTGTGACCCAACAACATGGTTCAAATTTCAGTTACCATGGTATATTAACTATAACTGTATTAAAGTACAAACTTTGCTGCTAGTTTTTCAGTCCACAAATCACTGTGTAAATAACAGCTGTGCATAATGATCAGTGACCAATCTCACCGCTTCTTGCAAAGTCTGTTGGTGATTGCAAGAACTGACAGACAGCTGGGAATAAGATATTTATATGATGCCCCATATGACTTGGGAAAAGGGAATCTTTATAATTGGAGAGTTAAGTCCTGACAGCCTTCATCACAAGATCAATCTTAACATCACTAATAGTGGGACAATCTAACGTTTGTCATATGATATTATGCAATAAGAAACAGCATACTGTATAAAATATTCTTGCCAAAAAAAGAGAAAAGTTTAACCTGACTCTAATCTAGCCTTCAGAACCAAATTCCAGTCTACAATACAATGAATGGAAAAACAAGTTAAACAACACCATGGGTAACCATATGGACAAATCAAGAATGCAGGCCACTCTACAAGACACAAAGTGGCCTGATCTCTTCAAAAAGTTAATGTTTCAAACAAATAATAGTGATGTGTGAATGTGTAGTGTACCTGTGGATACTATTTTACTCTAGATTAAAAAATGTAACAACCAAATGCAGAGGATGAGCCTTGGGTAGATCCTGGCTTGGAAAACACAAACAAAAATAACAAAACAACCTTCAAAAACAGTTCCAAAGGTTTTTGGGGGATGTCATTGAGGAAAATTGAATCTGGACAAGTTATTAAGAAATTTTAATAGTTAATTTTCTTAGGTGTGATAACGGTACTGTGATTATACAAAAAATATCTTCATTTTTGCAAAACACATACTGAAGTTTTTAGGAGTGATATATACATGGTATATACTTATATACCATGATGTATATAAGTTATTTTCAAACAAGTCAGCAAAACACACGCACACACCACCCCATGTACAAAAAGATAAAACAAATTTGGTGCAATCTGGGTGATAGGTATATGAGTGATCACTGTGCTACTCTTTCAAATTTCCTATATGTTTAGAAATGTTCACCACAAAAAAAGTTGGAGAAAAATAAGCTTCTCCACATGGCTTTCAGCCCATAATTCCAAATAATTATAGCCAATGGTGGGAAATGAAGACTTTTATTTAAGGATCTTTCTGGAAATGCCCAGCACATAACAGTACTAACTATTCCTATAGGCTGAAATTATTCATGATTACCACAATCATGAATAATTTCATGAACAAAAGCATTACCTTTCTATATCAAACAAACTGCAGTTAGAGCTGCCCGCAGGATCTGACATATTTTTCAGTCAATTAAAATTCTACAATTCTGAAGAATAACATAATAAACCCTATGACAATGTGTTGCCCCTATGTTTGAGAATTCATCATGATATTTAGTCATAAAAATCGGTGCAAGTTTTTGCAATTAAGAAAAAAGTGTCTGGTTCTAACGCAGAGGGCACAAAAATTCAAACCATTTCATGGTAAAACCCACATCCAAGTAGAAACCAAATTGACAGCGAGTCTCATTTCTAAGTAAATGTCTAACCTTTTTCCAGATTGAAGTTAGTAATATCTGTAGATGTTTCTTCGTCATCACTGGAAAGACCTTCAAGATGATCGGCCATCTTACCGGTTTGTTCTCTGGCTTGTCTACGACGAGTCCTAAACAACAAAGATCGAGTTCCCAAACTAGATAAAAGAGATTCCTCCCTTCCCAAACAAACCAAGAGCAAGCATTTTTAGAATTACCTCCTGGCTTCCCGCTCTGCAATCCGACGTTTTGCATGCTCTTGATACAATGCCCGATCTCGTCCAAAGGAATCAAGATTTGGTGCCATCAGAGCTTTATCTGTAAAATAACAATGGTTAAAATTAAAAGCCTTCCTTCAACAATCCTGAGGAAAGAGTCTACACAGAATAAGCCATTATAATAGCCTGCTTGCTAATCTCAACAGGATTCTGCAATAACTGGTAACTGGGGTAGGTTTTTAGTTTAGAACAAATCTCAGTATTATTCTGTGTTCCCATGAAAAGAAGTAGAAAAATTATAAAGAATTAATTTCTTTTTAGGAGTTCAACAACCCTACACAAATGCAATTGAGCTTACTCATTATTTTTATGTCTAAGTAACAGGACTAGTTTATGCTATCATGATGGACCAAATAAATTAAAAATCTAAATTTACCTGTGCAGAGGGAAAAATAATAGATTACATTTTTAAGGAAAAACCTAAGTATCACATATTGAATGATATGAAATGACAGCAAAGAAACAAAGGTAGGAAGACATAAGAAAACAGCTTTGTTGCAAGAGTTTAATAATTTATTCCACTTTATTCTAATTTTCCTCTGTGAAAATTTATTCTCTATCACTATTTTTAGAACGCAACTTTGTAGACTGAAAACTGTATCTAAGTAGGACCACCTTTTATCTCTCAAACACTACTCTTTCATAGCATATTTCCCTTTCGTTTTTTTTCCCGATTTTCCACCATTTTCTAGCTTTAATTAACAACTTTTCTATTTAGATTTTTATTTCAGTCACCATATTTTTAGTTTCCAGGAGACAGTTCTTGTTCTTACATTATTCCTCTACTATAGCATCCTATACTTGGATTGAATAGGATACCTTCTACTATCTCCCTGCGGAGATCAAGTATGTCTTGAAGTTTTCTTTTGCCACTAGCACTATCCTTGTTTCCTCACTCCCTTTGGTTCTATTGCTTGTGTTGGTCTTTCTGATAACCATTAACTGCCTGTTCAGATATAAGAGTAAGATTAAAAGCTCTGTGGGTGTAGGTGGGAGGCATCTCCATCAGATCACTCCCGTCAAATCTTTGGTTGGGGACCCCCAATGTTAGTATCTCAGGATATTTTCTCTAGACCCCCTCTCTCACCAGAAAAGATTCTTCTAACCTCTTGCCTAAAGTAGAAGGAGGGATGGGAGAAACATCTGTCTGCTATATTTCCCTCATTTCTACATTTGAGTTCCACACTATGAAGGTATCCTGGAATATACAGAATGGGAAGCAAACAACCCATGGGACTGGGGGTGGGAAATCATATGGAAGATGAAAGACATTCATTTAAGGCTTGTGCCTTTTTTTCCCCTGATACCAGAGATGTGTCACCAAAATCAGCACAGGAAAAACAAAACCAAAAATTGGCTCTCTACTTTAGTGTATCCTATCCTACCACTTTTATAAACTGAGTTTTTCATTCATATTTCAAAACAGCTGTGATACTACGAAGAAAGGTTCCAGAGTTCACTAAATATAATGAAAGATAACTACGATAAACAAGATGTCCCAACCTCACCTCATTTGTGATTTCACTATACATCCTACACAAATACGCTAGAAAATGCCAAACTACAGAAATGATTACTGACTCTCTAAGACATATCCTTCATTAAAGAAATATTTTAAAGAATATTCCTATACTAAATGCTTAAAACATCGCTATAAGTTTTATAATATTGGGGGAGATGTGTTAATGTAGATGACTCAAGTGATAGCCCCCTTCATTTTTGTTAAGAACTACACACAATTAACTGTGGATAAGGGCTTGTATGTGTATATCCAAACAGAGGAATTTCAGGCTATTCTTTGCTTCTTTAAAAAAAAATCAGAAAATGAATTAACTCTTCAGCGTCTCTTACAATTAATGCATATTCCCTCTAGGACAGTATTTTTCAATTTCCCATTATCTTTCAATTTCTTTCCAACTTTCAATCTAGTTAACATACATTTCAAGTCTTCAAAGTCCACGTAAGCATGCAGCTCATATTATGAAGAACAGAATATAGATGGGAAAAGGTATCTGATGAAAAGTACATCTCACATAAACCATCTAACTTAAAAGGAAATTATTTCCCTTCATAGTATAATGGTTACCTGTAATCTGCCCCAGAAATCTGCTTCTGTCTGGATCAAAAGTGATCTTGGAGGGATGCGTTTACGTGCCTAATATCAACAATCCAATTTAAACTTGTGTGGCAAAAACAGAAGGTCAAAGCCATTTATATGGCTCACAGCGGAATCTGCCTCAGATCTGAGGGCCATATTACCATCTCTTTATGTCTCTCCAAAACCCATTCAACACACTGAAATCTAAGGATGCTTTTTCAGGGATCCAAAGTCTCCCTGACTTACAGGATACCCTGTATGGCAACGTACTGCTTTCAGAAAGAATAACATTAGGGCCCTTTGTACTTGGATCACCTGGAGTGATTATTCAACAGGCAGATTTCAGGACAATCAAAGACCTACTAGGAATCTCTAGGGATAAGACAGGAAATCTGCATTTTAAATGAATATCACAGGTAACAGTGATGCACACTTGTTTGAGAACTGTTGACACAGGGAACAAAAAGATGACAAAAGAGTCCACAAGGAATCCATAGGAGGAAAAGGGTACCCAAGGATATGGAGGGCAATGGGAAAAATGGAATTACAAGCTTTAAAACATCTGGTTAAAGAATCTCAGCTAAACTATTTAAAAAGAGGTTTCCAATTAATTTTGGTTTTCTGTAACATGTATTATAATTAAAGAAATATAAATTCAATTTCTACATTTCTACACGGAGTTTTGAGAATTGTAAGCATTAAGTGATTTACTAAAAAACCCAGTATATAAAGGCAAACTAGAGAAAGGAACATGTAAAAGGAAAATACAAAAATTTTGCTTTGTCCAAAAGGTGAGGCTCAAAACTCCCCTAATCTTAAAGTTGTGTCATTAGTTATGCAATAGCTCCCCCTCTTCCTCACCACAAAATTTCCCAATCCCTAAACTAAAAATCTTTGTGATCAACAAAGCATTTGTATTTGTGTTATCAACAGGATGAAAATGGAAAGAACAAATTAGTTAAGGCCAAACAGACAGCGGTTTTAAGATAAAATACTGATAATGCCTTTTCTATACCCTAAAGGAGAATGAAAAAATATGTCCAAAGAATAAAACTGATAGAATATTTGTGCGCATGTTTTTGAGCTCCTTTGTGAAGTCATACTTTCTTAAATACAATTCAAGTACAAGCTATTGTAATTTTTATATCTACCTGACACAAGAGCAAGGAAACTTGTTTCTTTAAAAAAAAAAAATGCTCTGAGATCTATCATTTTTAATTAGGCTGCACTAAGTAAACAAGGTTGTTTAATGAATAATAAAAACCTTCAAGATGGACTGACTTGAATGGCTTGAAAACTCCGAAGATTCATCTTTAATATCATCTTGTCGTCTTTGGACAAGGCGTGAAGCTCGCTGTTTGTACAGCTGATGTATTGCGGATTCAAGTTCATTAATCAGTGGCACCTGTAAAAATACAACACACTCCGTAACACCAAACTCCTCAGCTGCTTACTCATTTGAGGGTTCCACACTATTTCCGGATTTCTGAAAAAGTACCCTCTCTATGGACAGAATAACCATGAACAACCATGAATCCCCAAGGGACACAAACAGCAATTCAGTTTTACAATGTTTAGGAAATATCACTTCTTTTTAATCCATGTACAGAGCTATAATGTCCAATGCCTAGTTATTGGAGCAAAAGTTTGGTTAAGAAATGTAACACATCAATATTAATAGAGAGAGCAAGTAAAAAAATGTCAAAAACTTTAGTGCTTTTTCTTCAGAGAATATTTAAGTACTTAGAAGTCTCTTTAATGGCCAGCTTTAATTTTCCAGCAGCATGTTCTGTGGTGCAATTTTTGTAGTTTAACCCATTACCTCTGTGTAATACCAAAAAAAAAAAAAAAAAAAAAAAAAAAAATGCAATGGCTCTATGAGGAAGTAAGAACATGCATTTGCTAACTGCCCAACTTTGGACATTTAAATTGTTCTGCTACTCACATGTACCAAGAACCTGATAGTAATCCATTATACTATTTTGCAGTTTTATTACATATTTTAAATGTAAACTGAATGATTACTAGGGCAAATAAAATTTCTAGCTATTACTAACCTGTCTGAAATCAATATATCTCAAACTTAAAAAGTTCTTCTTTTCCTAACAAATGTTTAAGTTTTCCATATTTTGTAATAAAATTCTTCACATGAACTGTCAGCTTAGAAAGTCAATAAATTTTTCCAGATTAATACCCATCGCTAAAGCATTTACTTGATTCAGATAGAATACAAAAGCTTACATGAGACCTAACTTAAAAAAACAAACAAAAAAACCAGAAAACTTTCTCTTTATATAAATACCTTATATTATAACCAAGTGCTATATAAAACTTTCATAGAACACTAACAACCACTACACATACCTGAGGAAACCAGAAATTCTAGTTTCCTGATGGTTAGTGCAAATGGAAAACACATTATTTAGAGTTTGGGAACACTGGCACCAAGTGTAATAGCAGCTTCCTGAACTCAACAGACTGCAAATGGAAAATAAAAAGAGGCAGGTGGAATACAAAGATGTCTATAATAAAAGCAATTTTACATACTTGCATGATTCCATTGCAAAAGCAGCAAATGTTTACAGAACGGACAAACTAATGGAGTCATTTTGTTCTTTAATATGCCACACCATGGGCAACAATGTCCCCAAATCTGCAATAATTATCCTTGACAGCTGAATCCAGAGATTCTATCATTAAAAACTAATAAAATCTGATTTTTTAAAGCAATTATTGCCATATCACATTGTGACTTACACTTTCCCACCTCACCCTCCTTTTTAAAAAAAACACGCAGGACTAAAGACAAATGTACCTAAGATTCATTTTTTTACTTCTGAAAATCGTTAGCATTCCTCTACTACAACAGCTACGTACCTGAGCTCACATCATACAGAATTTAATTATCTAATTTATAGTTAAGATTCTGATATGACAGTTATTTTTCTCTTTAGGTAATTGGAATGCCTTTTAACAAAGCCCAGAGAAAAACTCTACAGAGAATAAAAGCTCTAAAATACATTTTTAGCTCTCATTCAAATTTGTTAAAAATACTGATTTCTCTTAAGAGTATGTACCATGACAATTTCTTTACCCTCTCCAAACCCAAAACTGTTACTATTTTAGAACCAAATTTAAGGCAAAGAACATAAAAAGAAAGATGACTACAGGGAAACAAAATAATGAAAAGTTAAAATAATTTTTTTTGTTTTTTGTTTTTGGCCAAATGGTTACAAATAATTTAAAATTTAAGTTCAAAGACCTTAAACTTTTATGAGGAAAGAGGAAAAAACAAAGGAATGTTTATCTTTTTTATGGCCTTACCCCAGAACAATACTGTTACAGCATAATAACTAAATTGAATATTTATATCTATCCAATAGTTCCTAAATATTTCCAAGATGACAATTTATGATATTATCAACTCAGCTGCACTCTCTTAACCAAACTGATTGCATATGAAGATGTCAGAATAAAATATCCGTCTTTAAAAGAGGGTATGTCTAACTCTCTTTTAATTAAAATGTAATCACCGTAAAATATATAAGGTTTAAGATCTGCTCCAAAAACATCTAATTCTGTATAACCGTCTTAACACAATCTGCAGTAGACTTCTCTAGGAACAGGATAATAATCAAGGAGAGATGAAATATACTAATAATTCAGCAACTTAAAACTGTATGAAATAGGTATCCTACTACTCTTTTTAATTCAAGAATGGTATGATCTGGCTGATCATACTACTGTCAGATCTTTTAGTATTAATGGTGCTTGCAAGTATGAGCGTCTAAGTTTACTCAAGTAAGTTCCAAAGTGAGACCAAGATACTTCGAGCTCCCCAGGGACAAACCTAACTTTCAAAGTATGGTTAAAGACAAAAGATCCCTTCTCTTGTCACAAAGGTTATGAGACCACCTTCCACAGTATTCACTGGCTCAGAAGCACTTTACCAGTAGGAAGGACACAACTGCCAGCTTTGATATGTAGGTCCCACTTCCAATCTTGACACCAGCCCCCCACACAGAGGAACATCGTCAAGCCTATGCTTCTTCCCTACCCATCAACCTAAGCGACTGATTTGCCACAAGGGTTATCATAGCTCAGACTGCAGTTGCTTATCCAGAAACAGTGAATGCTGTCTCATTCTGAATCTGACCAGACTGACTAGAACCACGAAGACCCATCAGGAAGACACAGTTTGGCAGTATTCCTTTGCCAGTCTTTAGTTTTAGGGTATTAAAGTTATCAACAGAGATAATAAAAAGTTAAAATACTTGTTTAAGCATACTATATGCTTATATATTCTATACTAACCTGCACAATCAATGATAAGGGAAAATGTGCCTTCCAATTCAAAGTTCAGAGACAAGATATTTAAAGTCTGTGATATTAAATGTTTTTAAAGGTAAGGCAGCAAAGTCCACAATGCTTAAAAACCAGGGCATCAAACAATATATTTATCTTAAAGAAAAATAATCAGTTAGGAGGTCAGTTGCAAAATTAGCTATGTGCAGCTAATTTTTAAAAATGCAAACAATAAATGGTACAATAGAATGCAAAAACTTGTGCCAATCAACTAGCATACTGAAGAAAATGAACTTGGAAAAAATGAAACCTTAAAAGAAATTATGTCCAATGAATGAATGGTTTCTGAAATGAATGAAGCAGAGGCTTATTTAGAAGGAAACTATTAGCAACCAACTATCTAGGGTAAAAAATGAATAAATAAAATAAAATTTTGCAACTTTATGTGTATTTAGAATTACTTGTAAGAACAATCTAAAAATAAGTTTAGACCTAAACCATAAAAAAGAAAATTCCGCCAGATGAGTCCCTTACAGTCTAATAATTCAGAGCAGGCCAATAATCTACCATTATATCGAGACAAGATTTGCCAAAGTCTTATTTAAATGCAGTTTGAGGTATTTTCTTTTTCTTCTGTTTTCGCCAAAGGCACTAAATTGCCCCTGAGAGATAATGCCACTAATGAAGTGATGAAAATGAAGCATGAATTTTCATCACTTCTAAAGCTGAATTCACAGGATATTCTCTGAGAACTACAGAATGTTCTACACAAGGCTGTCTAGGCCTCCCTAGAATTGCCTTATTCAAAGAGATTAATATTTTTGCATTCTTACCTTTTCACTGAAACACTCAAGCAAGTCTTGGACATACCCTCGCATTTCTTGCAAAAATTTATACCGTTCACCAATACCCCCAGAAGACCCTTCTAATCTTTCAATAGCCCTGGTAGAGTCCACTCGGCTTTGCAGATGTTTCTCATGCTGCTGTCGATTTGTTTTGTGCAATTCTTTCATGGAGTCCAACCTTAAGAACACAAAAGGATAAATATAACACATTTACATCCAAAAGTCTATGCCATTAGGACTTATAATAATGCATTTAGTTCCACTATTAGAACACAGAAATACTTGGAATGGCATCTTTTCATCTGTACTGCTTTTTTTCTCAACAAATAGCAGTTTACAGACTTCACATAGTTATTTGGTGGGCTAACCAAAATCTGTTTTGCTTGTCCCCCCATATCTTGACTACACTTTTTCAGAGTCCAAGAAGTGCAAACTGAGAACTGTCTTCAACAAGATCATGGAGTGGCATTTTTTTTTTTTTATAACTTTTCGAAGCTTCCAAAGAAGTAATCCAAGAAGGTAGCAGAACAAAGTGTGAAGTCATCTTCTGTTTAGCTTTTGAAGATGGGCCAGTGAATCTTCTTTGCCGATATTCTGCATCTGCTACCCCAGACTACATGTTGCCTGAGGGAACCGAAAGCTAGAGGACAGGTCTTTAAGAAGTTGATCTGCCCTACCTGTCTTTAAGCTGTTTCTTTACCAAATCAATAGTAACGGGAGTCATCTCATTACTGGGAGTTTTGAAAGGGATTGTATTATCTGTTTTTTGAGATTTGGCATCTGATGATCCATAGGCCGTATAACTATAAGGAATGCCATAGGATGAACCATAAGGCATTGTCTGGTAAGTGTTCTGGTAGTACATATTCACTTCAGTAGGCTGACTTGCTTGAACCTAGAAAAGAAATGGAATATATATGAAAACTAGTAATTAAAACCTTAAAAAAGAATAATATACCTTTAGGGTTTTAAAAAAAGGCCAAAACTTATACCCATTTCTCAAACAGTATGTAATTAAAATAAACAGTTGCAGAATTCTTCAAAATCAAATAAAGGTAGGTTTGAATAAATGTTCTATCTCTTGATGGAATCACTGAATTTATTTCTAATAATTTCCAGAAAAAAAGATTATCAGAGAAGTTCAGAGTTGAAAGGGACATTAAAAATAATCCAAGGCCATCATTTTATCAATAGAAGAGGATAAATGACTTGCCCACAGTTATAGAATAAATGGGCAACCAAAGATTACAACCTAAAATTTCTGATATCCAGTCCAAGACTTTCCCCACTATATCCTGTTTTCTTAACACCACTCAAATGCAGGCAAATACTCCCTCAAAACACTATTATCAAAAATACTTTATATTTATGCAACTTTTCCCACTGTACTATTTATTACTGTAAAACAAATTGTTACAACTATTTGGGAAGATATTTGTCATCTGTTTCCATAAGTTTTTGCATTATTGAGAAAGTTATCTTCTTCAAAATAATTTTTAAAGTTCAAAAAAATAAGCTATACAGAAAAGAAACATTCTATTTAAAGCAGTGGGTTCTCTAACTTTAGTGTGTATCAGAATCACCTGGAGGGCTTATTGTTAAAAACACAAATTGCTGGACCCCAGCCCCAGAGTTTTTGACTCTGTAACTTGGGGGGGTGGCGGGATAATGTGCATTTCTTTTTTTTTTTTTTTTTTGTCT
>NW_007729255.1:93534-103032 GCF_000696425.1 Galeopterus variegatus | reverse complement strand
TTTTTTTTTTTTTTTTTTTTTTTTGTCTTTTTTCCGTGTCCGGCAACGGATCGCAACCCTCAGTGTTGCCCCCGTACCGGACCGGGGACCGGCAACGGGATTGCAAGCCTCGGTGTTGCTCCCGCGCCTCGCTCAGCCAGTGAGCGGGAGCCGGTCTGTATGTGGGATCCGAACCCTCGGACGGGAGCGCCGCTGCGCTTCCCAAGCGGTGCACTATCCAGTGCGCCACCGGGCCAGCCCCATAATGTGCATTTCTAATGAGCTCCCAGGTGATGCTGATGCTGCTGGTTAAAGAACCACATTGAGAAACATCGACCTAAGAAACTGGAAATCATTGCTTCATTCTGACTGTAAAAAGCAAAATATAAAACAGTTTCACCTAAAGGCCTATTGGATACATAACCCCAGATGATTTTTTTGATTATGTTACTTGAATGAATGACAAAGATTCAATATGAAATGTTTTTACAAAATAAACAAAAAAATGCTTTTTTACCTACTTTTTAATTTTTGAAGTATAATTCTTTAGTTCTTACCTGAGGGATATTAATTCCTTTTCTTATCTGCTCTTGTTCCCATCGGCTGAGCTCTTCATCTTGTTCTCCAGTTACTAAAGCATCATCATCACTCCCCTCGATACCTGCAACCATGAGCCACAAAGGAAAGCAATTAATAACCAAAAAGCAAGGAGAAAAAGATGCTATGCTGATATTTCACAAGAATTGAGCAAAACTATGTTATTAACTCAATCTTACTAATATGTCTATTATGAGCTCCTCTCTCATTTGATACTGACTTTACCTGTCTTTAACACAGTATCGCCTGTTTTAACCATTAATGCAATGGTTAAAATCTTAAGACAGGTTTCTTAATCTCTGTAAGTTTGACATCAACTCAACAAAGGGAAGAACAAAACCTCATGCCTCCTAAGAATACTGAGAGGATTACACTTATATAAATGTATGCATATAAAGTGTACAACACCAGCCACACGAGAAGTGTTTGATAAATATTAGTTATTTACAATCATGCTATAGTTTTTAAAAAATTCCAATACGACACCAAGCAAGAACAGTCCTCTAACATAAAACAGTTAAATAAGTACTTATCTGACTAAAATATCAAATCACATTTAATAGCTATGCAATGGGCTTACCATCCAATTAAATCAAGTTACCTATTTCCTCGGCAATTTTCTGTCTTTGTGACTTTTCTTTCACAGAAAAAACTATCCGGCGTTTCTCATCGTCATCTTCGTCGTCGCTGGCATCATTCTCATCTTCTCTAACAAGGCGGCCTTTTCCAGGCTCATTATCATGAGGAGTGAAATCTCCCAATTCACGAGCCATTTGACGCTTTTTCCTTGCAGCATGTATAAAAGCTGCATCTGGAATTTCCCCTGGAAACAAGAATTATAAAATACGGCAGTATTATGGGTATGAAGTTTCTATTTTCTTAAAAATACGAAGAGTAAAATAATGCAAGATAGCCTTGTCACAGTGGTGTTTTAATATTAGCTGCTAGCAACCCCCCTCCCTAAACTGTCTGCAATCCAGTTGACATTCTTAATTCAATTTAAATGTAAACTAAAAGTCACTAAGGAAACTAAAATATATATACGTATGTATATCTATACATAGAGAGAAGAGTGGGATGGGGGGAAAGTGCAAAACCCACCAAAGCAGTTTTAAGTGTAATCTTTTTCTATTTTAAGAAATAAAAGTAATGAAATCATTATTACTAAACTGGAAAACAGATAAAAATGGACCATCACACATTGTACACAACTACGGAAAGTCAACTTTGTGTCCCACAAATATGTACAATAAATTATCTTTAAACTGTGGAAAAGAAAATAAATAACAAAAATGGTACCCTAAATCTCATAACCCTAAAAAAAGCACTATTTGGTTTACAGTACATTTCTCCTACAAATATTGTTTTTAGTTCACCAGTAAGGATATTGGATATATAATGCTGTGCCTAATTATTCTTCATATTAAACCACAATAAGCTTTTCTCCATGTTGTTGCTCTATATAACCATAATTTTTAATAGCTTAACAACATTCCCTAAACAGAGAAAGCATACTTAAATTACACAATCAAACTGAACTTTTGCCTACACTAAAAATTAATGCCTTGATGCTTGTCTAATTATTTTGATACATAATATCCCATCAAATAAATGGACTGTAATTTATTAAGCCTTTCCCCTCCCGCTAGACATTTTTTCTAAACTTTGTTCATTACAAATAATGCTGCAATAAAACATAATTTCCTTGGGATAAATTTCTAGGTATGGAATTACAGGATCAAAGGTAAAAACATTTTGAAATTTATTGATTCATATTGACAAAAAGTTTCCTGTAAGGACTGTACCAATTAGACTGCCACTATTCATGTATGCACAAAATTTATCACAACTTCTTCAGTCCAGAGTATGCATTTTTAAATTTTATAAATGTTAACAGAAGTTAAATGGTAACTCTTCATAATTTAAATTTGGCTACTAAGCACTTATTTATTCAAAAGCTATTTCCTATGGATTTATTCCTTTTGAATAAATAAGTGCTTTCTTCTTAAAATGGAAGAAAGTATAAACATAAAACTAGCAGCAATTAATTTTGCTTTTCATAGCAGTTCTGAAAAAAGTTAAAGTCTTAATCTGAAAATACATAAAAAAAAGACACTAGAACTATTTATCCATTCACTTGAAGGCCCATTTGCTTTAATAATAAAATTGCAGGGTTGGCCGGGTAGCTCACTTGGCAGAGCATGGTGCTGGTAATCAAGTTACAGGTTTGGATCCCCATACCGGCCAGCTGCTAAAAACAAACAAAAAACAAACAAGAAAAAGTAATAATAAAATCGCCTGCCTGTGAATAAATTGGGGAATGTTAGAAAACTTCTGGTTCTCCCATTTTCTATATTTACAAATGGAAACACCCTGGCGTTAAGCAGAGATGTCACAAAGAGAAACACCACGTAGCTAACTCCTAACTTAACAACCCTCTTTAAAGATAGCTCATTATTGAGGGCTCAGTTCAGTTCTGAGAAATATTTACAAGTACAAACCTGGACGGAGAACGTTCAAAGAAGATAAAGCATTTGAAAAAGTTCCACCAGCCTTTGGCTTTTCTTCCTCCTTCTCACTTTCCATATCCATTTCATCCTCACCATGTTCACTGATAACAACTCCATCTTCTTGATTTATATCCTTAACATGTCCTGTTTTGTCCAAAGGTTGTTCGTCTACATTTTTGAAAAGAGTAATTAAAATATATTGAAAATAAAATTCTTAACTTAAGGAGGTACTTTTTATTCAATTATGGGCTTAATCCAGTAAAGCTTGAATTATTTTAATTGTTTATAAAAAATTTGAAATATTGGTGCATGAATATGAAATAGCACAATAGACACAATTAGGTAAAATAACATAGAGGACACAGGGATACTTTTGAGACCCTGCTCAATCCTACCTTTAGTGAATTTTATCAAAATTTTAGCAATTTACCAAAATTAACTCTTAGTTCCTCTAAACTCCCATAGGTAACTGCTCATACCTCTTTTAAGCATTATTTCATTTTAGCTGTTGGTAGTTCATTAAGCTCTAAGCCCATTCAAGGCAGCTTTCTGTTAAGAACAAAGTAAATGTATGGACCAGATAAGTCTCTCTGTGACGAACACTAATGTGGGCTATCTTCTTAGCTCACTGAAGAGATGAGATCCTAACAGTCACCTTTACACTGTGCAGGCCTGACCCCACTGCCATGACAATGTTTAATAGTAAACATCTGACTGAAGCAGACACAACCTGATTCTCTTTCTGGGAATCTGGAATTGGAAGAAAGTCAAGTTAGAGATCACATGCCATTAAGAACAACATATATAAACCAGGAAGTAAGTTATGGAGTGACCACATTCTGCCATGTGGACAGAAAAGAGAGCTCTCAAATTCTCAGTTTCAGTCCATTCCTGAGGCCTGTTTCAAGACTGCTTTCCTGCCACTGGGGTCCAGGAGGCACCACTACATCTTTATGATAAACTGCCCTTGTTATACATTACTTGTAACTAAATAGTTCTATTATACCCTCCATCCCAGGCAAAATTTAAAAAATCAAAATGTTTTCACCTTGAAGCACTAAACCTGGTAATGCTCATAACAGGCACATAATTATAATGAAAGAGTAAAGCAGACATTTATTCTAAATATTAAAGATATTCTGTTGCTTCCCTAGCATGTTCCCCTCTCAAAAACTGCTTCAAAATTCCCCCTTCATCTCAAATCACTTTATACTACCTTAAATAATAGTCCCAGAGATAATATCCCTCTCCTCTTTTTAACTTTTCCAAGAAGATTTAGGTACTCTGTTTCAGGTGCTTTAATTTTTTTCATTTACCATCCTATCTTGTAAGCCACAGACTTCTTAAGTATATTCTCAAGGTATGAGATTTTTTTTTTCTTTTTCTCAATAGATGCAGAAAAATAAAGCTGTGAGATTTTAAAACTCACTTTATCAAATATATGGTTAGAGTCAAAAAATATTTACTTCCGCTATAAACCCACACTAAATCAATGGCTTTTAACAGACTGAAAACAGAACTGCAAAAGTTCTATTAGATCAGATCTACTCATATTATGAATGATTTCTGCAGATTTTAAAAGATTCAATGTTTCATTAAGTTCACAAGTATTTCCTTGTGACTGAGCAAATACAAGGCCAAGGCATGGTGATAAATGAATGTGTATTAGTTGTCCCGTAATCCTTCAGTCATCTCCAGAGATGCTAAAAAACCTTTTTCAGGGCTCCACTGGTGCCTTCAATTTCATTTACTATTAAGTCAGGAAACTTGCTCTCACAATTAGCTATCCACTTCACCTTAAACTTGGTATGGCTCTCCCTCTCCTTCTTCTGTCTACAGAGACACAGGCCTCTCTTTATCAAAAGAACATCTACCTGATCCCATTGGTCCCTCTGGCTATCGTCCTCTACTTCTCTCTCTGCCAAACTTCTCAAAGACGCAGTGTGGATCTGCTGCCTTCCACTTCCTCACCAACAGTCATGCCTCAACCCTAGCAAATTGTTTTTGATTTTCCCCATTCTAAGCTCAACTGCTAACCCAATGGCTGTAGCCACAGCTAATTCATACAGTATCTTTGACCAATTTAGCAAAAAAGATATTTCACAGAGCCTGGCTAGTGGAACACTCCCTTCTGTCAGATGACCTCCTCCAGAGAGAAATCTAGCAACCATGCCAATAGCCCTTCCTTAGTCCTCACTTCTCCTGACCTTTCTTATATTGCTTCATACAACTGACCATCATCTTCTTGAAAGCTTCCTCTCTTTTATTCTTTGGCCTTTCTGATTCTTTTATCTCATTGGTAAATCTTCTTCTCCTTTATATGCAGGCTTATTACAGGGTAGAATAGAAGTCTTTAGTCCTCAGTAGTCTTTCCTCTACACTGCTCCCTCACCTCAATTCCATTCACTTTTAATTATTACCTCAATAAGCACCATACCTAAATCAACATCTCCAACTGTACACTGGCTATTTCTGCTCAAATTCAAGTTAAAGAGTAAACATTCTTTTAGAAATACCACAAAAATGGGCCCTCAAGTCAATATTGCTCTTATTTTGAAGTTAATTTGTCTCTTCCTGTCTAAGTAGGGTTGCAAGTAGGAAGAGTTCTGGACTATAGATTGATTAACAAAAGAGCATCATAGCACCATCATTTCAGTAACAATAATGACAATACAAAACAAACAGAGGCCCCACCTTTGGGGAGGACCTTAACTGCTTGAATTATATGGTGAGTGGAACACCAGAATTATGTGAGAGTATAAGGAAAGAATCACAGAAGATGGCCTCATAAACATCATACTTGATTCAGTCTGTAAACCCAACTATTATAGACGGCAATGGTGCCAATAGGACATTCTCAGTTCTCACTCTTCTTGACCTTTCTCGTACTATTTCATTGTACACAGCTGGTTTTCAAGAGCGCTGGGAAAAATGAGGCAGTTCCCTAGACTCCAAAATAATCAGTTCCCCTAAAAATACTTCTCCCACCTGCCTTTCCTATTTCTGTATATAATACATAATTATTCTCAGCCACCCTGGAAGAAATGCTCAAATTTGACTTCTTTTAAATCCAGCAGTGAGAGCACATATCAAGCCTATCAATTCATCCCTTGGAATGTTTTTAGAATAATCCTTTTTTTCCATTTCTTCTCCCACACTCAGAGCAAACATTTTTAACCCATCCACAATTTCCTACTGAGTCAGGAAAACCCTAGTCTTGCTCAACTGAGATCTTTTTAAACCAATTATTAGTAGATCAAAGCTGGCCCTTGACATTAAACTGCTTTAGGCCTCCATGTCAATCCATGATGCATGTTAATAGCAGGTTAAAGTTTCAAAAGGCTTTTATCATGTCACCATCTTGGTAAGCCAATGAATCCAGCAACTGTAACCCCTTATTGGATATTAAACACCCTTCACGATCTATCAACAATGTATCTTTCACACTAAACCTCTACTTCCTTCATAAATCATCTACTTTGGCCTGTCAGGTGTACTTGCTCTTTTCCACGACAGCTTTAGTTATTTTAACACTTGATAATACTCCCACACCTTCCCTCTTCTATTTTCTGGAATTTTAATTATCAAAGATGCAAAAAAAATCCCATTTTTTTTTATGAGGCAGTCCTCTCTCCTCTGGGGGAAAAAAAGTGTAGTAATTCTGTGGAGTACTCATTGGACATTCTGAGAAACACCGCATCCTATCATATATTCATGTGATATTGTCTCCACAAGTAGATTGTAAATTTGAGATATAATGCCATACATTTTAACATTAAGCCCGTAAGAACCCGGAAAAAATTATTTCTATGTTTAATTTCATAAAATCACGATTTCCCTAATCATTTACAAGAGAATTACTCAGACCATAACATATTATAATGGATCCAATTTCCTAAAGACAAAATAACCACTCACAAATTTAAACTTAGATTTGAGAAGACATGACAGATTTGTACAATACCCCTGTCTCATACTGAGGAGTATTCATCCACCTATGAGGATAAGGCAGGTGGTTTAATGCTTATCAACACTAAACTTAGGACATTCCCAAAAGTTCTCTAAGAATTAAAGCCACTGTGGAAATACCACTAAAGAAACTGAAAACCTGTCTCTATAAAAAATAGAAATTTGCACAACACTCCTTCAAACAGGAATAAACTTGTGTCTTAGGTTGAAATCGGAAGCTTCTTTTCTCTATTCAACAGCAGTTCGTACAAGAGCAGGAAAACTGGGAGAGGATTTAGTCATTGCAGCAGAAATATTCCAGTGGCAACAATTCTGTCTTTTTAAAAAATGCATTTACGAAGGAACTGTGTTAGAATTAAACAACAGAACTATACTGCTACTTAATGTGGATTCTCGATGACAGGGTCAACTGAATATATAGCAAATCACTGTAAGGAAGAGCTTTTGTCATTTCAAAAGAATTCTATTAGTTTGGTACTTACTGTCGGCTGAGGAGTTGAGCTCTGTCTTGACCTTCGATTTTTCAAGATCTTCTTTATATTCTTTCTTGAGTAATTTTACTATCTTTTTACTATAACTTGATTTCTTCACCTTGAAAACTTCTTCATTTTCTTAAAAAAAAAAAATCGAAGTCTGTAGCAACCATTTTCAGAAAATATTTTCTGTTCTTTCACATGATCTTATGTGCTTTTCAGACAAATTCTTCCAAATTCATACACTAAACTCATTACATAATTAGAATTCATTTCAAATCTGTCACAGACTCTCAAAAACTTAGGTTAACCTCATAAATTCATTTGTTTTGGCTCTTTTTGGCAGCTGGCCAGTACAGAAATCGAACCCTGGACCTTGGTGTTATCAGCACCACGCTCTAACTAGCCAGCTCATAAACTTATTTCGAGTAATGAGTCTTTGAGACGTTTTAAAAAGGCATAATACATGTAACTTCATAAAATTTCCCTATTTCCTATTGTTTTTCTTCAATCTATTTCAGGAGGAAAAAAAATTATTCACAATGTTTCTGAAAAATCAAATCACCAAATTATTAAGGAATCTGAAACAAAATATCCAAAATCAAAAGATGCTGTCAAGTCTGAGTAACTCTACACTCATCACAAACTTACCTAGCTATTCAAGACTAGACTAAGGTGAGAGAAAATCACTTTTCAAAAATAAGTTTTGGTGACGTGTCCATCCTCTTTGATTTGACATTTTAAAAGCCAAGCGCAAAATAATTTCCAAATAGTCCCTGTATCATCAAAAACAAAAATCTGCTGTACCCCTCTCAAATCAAGCAAAAAATAACAGAAAGGTCAAAGAAACACTACCTACCTTACTGGAGACATGAAAGCACCTCGAATTAAGATGCAAGTAAGATTTGCAAAACTCTTAATTTCTTTTTTCATTAACATGTAATTGGGTTATACACTCTCAACTAGCTGGGAAATAAAAAAAACTTAAGGCTCATATAAGATCAGAAATCTAAATCCACTGCAGGCTGGCCTCTCACACCGGACTGAACCAACTGCCCTCTTTACCCAGACAATGTTTCTCTTCTTTGTTCCAAAAGCCAGTACCAAGAAGGCTACCTTTATTTACTTCTATGGGAAAACTGAGGCTCGGCGATTGCAAGGAAACGGCCCGAGATCACTCTGAACCACAGGTATAACTCCGGACTTCTGTTCCTCGACCTGTACTCCACTTTATAAATACGGCCCTCCTGGTCAAGGATGCCTGGACAGAGCACCCAAGAGGCGTGGCCACAGTGACCTGCAGAGAGCTCAGAGAGCGTGCCAAGGCAGGCAGTCAGGGGACCAAATCAAGATCTCCCTGAAACACACCCGGCAGGAAAGAGGCAGGACAAGGAACATTGAATTTCCACTTTAAAAAAACTCACAAAGACTGATCTGAGCTCTGGCACCTTGGAGCAGGAAATTCGCACAAGACGGTGAAGAGGAGGCGGTTGTTAAGAAAAGGCTGGTGGCAGCGCGGGAACGCGTCCCCCTGACCGAGCAGAAGGCCGGAGGCGGGGAAAGATTTGCAGCCGGCCCGGCGGGAAGGGGCTCAGTTCCGGGGTGCGGGGGCTGGGCATCCAGGGAATGCGAGGACCGGGGAAGGGCCTTGGGTTCGGGGTGCGGCGGTTACCTTCCTCCTCGTCCTGGAAGCTCAGAAGACTGGCCCGGGGCACCTCTTTGTTCTCACGAGGCCTCTTGCGCGGCTTCAGCCCGTTGCCTGGCTCCACACCGCTGGGGAAGCCGCCCCCAGCCTCAGCCCCGAGGCCCGGCGTCAGCGCGGAAGGCGGCGGCAGCCCGGGGCCCAGCAGGGACTCCCCCCCGGGGGCTCTGTCGCCGCCGCCCGGACCCGGCTCTTCGCCCGTGCCCGGAGGCGGCAGCAACGGCGGCGGCCCCCCGCCCTCCATCCGCCCCCCCCCCCCCCCCCCCCC
>NW_007729255.1:14532-93188 GCF_000696425.1 Galeopterus variegatus | reverse complement strand
CGGCGGCTCCTGCTCCTCATCGCGCTCCCGCTCCTCCTCCTCCGAGTCGTTCCGCTTGCGCACGTTCACTCGCCGGGCCTTTCGGAACATTCCCGCGGCCGCACGGCTGTCACACACCAGCTCCCCGACGGCGGCCCCGGCAGCGCCAACCTCTCGACAGCGCACGCGCGGTATCCCAAGCTCTAGTCTGATCGTGCCTACTCTCGCTGCTGCACACCACTAAGCGCGCATGCGCCTGCGCTCCAACGCGCTCTCAATACTTGGAGAGAGAAGAACCCTGAGCTTCTCGCGAGAACGTCAGCTCCTTGCACCGTCATCTATCGGCGAGGAGGGCTATCGGCACGGAACGCGGAAAATACGGTGTTGTTCGACTGGTCACAAAGAGGATCATAGAGATGAGAGAAAAGAGTAGGCTCTGTCGTCCAGCCGACGATGTTGCCGCAGTGCGTCTTCTGCACTTACGCAGTGCGATCACGTGAGGAAAGCTCCCGCCAAGAGTTGGGCGGGGCAAAAAAAGGAAGAGGAGGCGAAGAGCCCGAAGTCGGGTTCAGGCGGGGAAGTTGTAGTCCAGGGGGTGAAATATTCCTTCCAAATCTGTGACCTGAGGTGTTACTGTGGTAATTGTTATTTACTCTATTCGCTAATGCTAAGTATTTCTAAGGCCTTATAGCTACAGAACACTTTCTACGACTGACTTTCATTTACGATAAAATGTTACCTGGCGTGATGTCCCCTCCCCCATCTCTCTTTTACAACGAAAGCAAAAGTGTTTTAGTATTTTCAAAAGAATGCCAAGTTTGCTGGCAATTCTATGACAGTACTTTCCGAAGCATAGTGAATTTCAGAAACAAAGGAAAATGGACTTGGGGGTGAGGATCGTTGACAGCTTTTAGACTTGCGTCACAAAGGGACAGTCTTAACTGGCAAGGCCTTAACAGTGTGATTGTCTAGGAAGTTGAACTCACATGCTTTTCTTTTTTCATCACCAAACTTTACATTTTCTCCTTGGCACGCACCTGTGTATGTGAATTCATTTTCATGTTTCAAATTTCAAAAGATATTCAATAGAGTGAAAAAAAGTCCACCCATGTCTAGAAAATCCTTCCAGTTCACCCCTCGGCAGCAGTGTTAACAGTTTCTCATGATCCTCCAGAGACAGTCTATGAATATAAGAGCAAATAAATATACTTCTTTTAATGAATTCCCCTTTTTACACAGATGGTGTGTAAGCAGTGCATTTTTGGCCTAACATAAATTGGAGATAGGTCCATATCTGTGCCTAAAGCTTGTCTCCTTTTACCCAGCTGCATAGTGATCCATTGTTGGAATGTACCATGATTTATAGATCCATTTCCATAAAAATTGATATTTAGGTTATTTCCAGTCTTGCTGTAATAATTAATGCTGCAATGAAAAGCTTTGAAAAAATTGTCTTATCTGTAGGCTGAACTATATTGGATCCCAATGTGACTTTGCAAATTATTCTAAATTGCTTTTTATAGAAATTGTGCAGTTGGTACTCCTACCAGCAAACATGAGCAGTCCTGTTTGCCCACATTATCCTGTCAAAATTTCACTGAGATTTAAATTCCAAATTGAAGCAGAAGAGCTCGAGCCCACCAAGAATTCCTATTTCATGTGCAGTATATGTATGTATTGAAACAACACATTGTACCCCACAAACGTGTACAAGTCAAGGTTCAAATAAAAAAATTAAAGTAAAAAAAGAATACCAATTTAAGACATTTTTTTGAAAAAAAGAATTTGTATTTCATACATGTCTGCCTCTTTTCTTTTGTTTTCTTTGACTGAATTTGAGATATGCTCACTCAGGACCCAGTTTTGGAGTTGAGTATCCTCTGTAACATTTTCTTACAGTCAATAGGAAAAGTTAATAACATCTGGCTTCCATTCTATTTCCCATTATACTCAGTTCTTATGTTCTGGCTGTTCAGCATTGGCTTAAGTTCTGATTCCAACAGAATGTTTCATTTGGTGAAATAGAACTCCCATTTCCAATCACAGAAGATTCAAATTGTGCCTGGTCAGCCTCCAAATACCTGAGCCAAGAGACAGATTGGCAATGGCAAAGACAAGGTCAAGAAGCAGAATATGTTAATATGTTGGTCTGAAACTTCAAAAAGATCTCCCACTGTAAAAGTGATGATTGGATATGGATAAAGGGAAGAACACATCATTTTAAAGTGAGCCAAAATATTCAAAAACAACAAATGTATCTATAACTTTGTCAGTGTACCTATTCAGATAATTAAAGGGCAAAGTTACAAATTACCCAGTTTCAGGTATTTTCTTATAAGCAACAGAAACAGACTAAATACACCATTTAATATTGGAGTATCTTTAGTATTCTGGGAAGACAGACTGCTTATATACAACTATTACATCAACGATTTTGATTGAAACAATGTTTTTTTAAAAAGTCTTCTTTCCAAGAAAAAATTCTCATTAGTTTTTTCCCCACTAAATTGACTTTTCATGGATTAATTGACACATGAATTCAAAGTAGGCAAACCAGTGTTGTTTGCCAACTCAGTCTTAGACCCTGTAGTTGAGAATAATGTAGGTCTACGAACCTGTGAAAAGTTTTCCTTAGTCAACTGCCAACTGAGAAGGGTAAGAACAGTCTGTCCATATAGAGTAGCCAGATGTCCTTTCTTGGAAAAAAAGTGGTCCTTTGTTCTGAGATTACGTCTTTCTTTCTCTTCCATGTTAGGGTAAGAAAATCCCTTTACTTCTACGGGTAATGATGATATATGGTAGCATGTGTTTGTTTTCATGCCCTTATTTGGCAAACTAAAAAGTAGTGAAATTAAAGTTCTCCCAAATTTATTATTTTATCTTTAAAAAAATTTTACTTGGGGCCGGCCCGGTAGCGCACTCGGTAGAGTGCGGCGCTTGGGAGTGTGGCGGCGCTCCTGCCGAGGGGTCGGATCCCATATAGAGACTGGTCCGCTCACTGGTTGAGCGCGGTGCGGGCGCGACACCGAGGGTTGCGATCCCATTACCGGTCACGAAGAAAGACAAAAAGGAAAAAAAAAATTTTTACTTGGCAGGTGAAATCTAATAGTCTAGAAATTCCTGATCTAGGAATTTTTCTCTTTTCTAAAACTGTAACTCTGAACATCTCAATACAGTAATTCTATTCTGGAAAAAATCTGAAAACAAAATTTAATTAAATTTCTTTAGACCTTGCCTTGAAGAAGGCAGATCTGCATTAAGGCAGAATGTAAGCTTCGTGTAGGAAGAGATTTCTGTGTGCTGTTTAGTGCTATCTTCACAGTACCTCACATAGAACTTGGTACACAATAAGCATTCAAAAAATATTTGTTGGGCCGGCCCGGTGGCGCACTGGGTAGTGCGCCGCTTGGGAAGCGCGGTGGCGCTCCTGCCCGAGGGTTCGGATCCCACATACGGACCGGCTCCCGCTCACTGGCTGAGCGAGGCGCGGGAGCAACGCCGAGGTTTGCAATCCCGTTGCCGGTCCCTGGTCCGGTACGGGGGCAACACTGAGGGTTGCGATCCGTTGCCGGACACGGAAAAAGACAAAAGACAAAAAAAAAAAAAAAAAAAAATTTGTTGACTGGTATTGGACATTATCTGTTTATTTAACGGTTTGTTTTACAATATGTTAATATAAGCAAACATTTACTACAACATCCCTTTATTCCCAAAACATGATTTCAGTGTACTTGCATTTGTTATAAATTACTGAGGTACATTAGTTCTTAAAGTAGTAATAGACACCTCCCCTCCACCTTTGGGAACTGCTTCCTCTAGGGAGAAGGGCACCACCCAGCAAGACAGTAAACCTGGTTACGTTGTACCAACTAGGTGAAGGGTGGGTAACATTGTACTGACTGATCTAAAGTGGACCAATCAGATTCTCCCAAGATTTTGCACATGAAACAGAAACTATGAATCTCTGCTTATGGCTGGAATTGCAATAAATTCAAAAGCTGTAGGAAAGCCACAAGTTATTGTGACAACTCAGGAGCCCAGAAAACTAGTCAGTGTAGCAGGAGAGAAGAATAAAGCAGATGTGCCAGGAAGCAGAAGACAGAACACCATGTGGATTCTGGTACCTTTCCAGGTCCTTGTTCTCCACATTTCCTGAAGGTGGACTGTGCTCCTCTCTGTAGAATCTCTTAGATACCGCTAGAATCCTTGTAATAATTTCCTTTTTTATTGTTGTTGTTGTTGACCGTGTGGTATTGTGTAGTGTGTGTGCATTTGCTTAAAATGGTTCAATTTTATTTCCATCACTTAGAACCAAGGAACCCTAGGACTAAAGAATTCTAACAAAATAACCAAGGGCTATTTTATTTTTTTTATTTTTATTTTTTTTCAAAAGATGACCAGTAAGGAGATCTTAACCCTTGACTTGGTGTTGTCAGCACCACGCTCACCCAGTGAGCAAACTGGCCATCCCTATATGGGATCCGAACACGTGGCCTTGGTGTTATCAGCACCGCACTCTCCCGAGTGAGCCACAGGCCGGCCCCCCAAGGGCTATTTTATGTGTTAATGTTATCCATGCAAACTATATAACTGTTAAAAGGTTTATGAAATTAATAACTTCAGCTATAGCTTTTGTTCAAGGAAGAGATTTTTTTCTTTTTGTCTTTTTAAAAGCTATCCACACAGATATCCTCACAGGCAGGCATTTAAGCAGCAGGTAAAAGTGAGGAAAGTCCTTTCTCTTGTAAGTATGTAGTTATTGCAAGTAACTTGCTGCAGTGGATTGAGTAGCCCCCCAAAGTCATTAAGTTTAATCCCCACTGTAACTCTTGGGGGTGGGAAAGCCTTTTATAGTAATTGGAAGGCAGAGCCTTGAAGAGGTGATTAGATTGTAGGCTGTAGTGAATGGATTAATATTGGTGGTCAGGGGCACGGTTCTGAGGGCTTTGAAAGAAGAACACATGAGAGTCTCTCTCTCTCTCTCTCTCTCTGCTCTGCTCTGCCATTTTCTGCCATGTGAGACCCCGTGTTGCTGTAAAGTCATCAAAAAAGAAGAACCTCACCAGATGTGTTCCCTGGACTTTGGACTTCCCAGTCTCTGAAACTGTAAGCAATAAATTTCATTTTCTTATAAATCACCCAGTTCCAGGTGTTGTGTTATAAGCAACAGAAACCAACTAACACACGTGGGAATGAGACAATTCCATCCAGAGCATGCGAATGGTCCTCATCAAAAATGTTAGAAAATTTCTAAATTCTTTGTCTCAAATTTCATTAAAATTTAGCCATTGGTTTTACTTTAGTGATACCATCTTTTCTATAAAATCATTATCATTGATTCAATCCAGGTTGAATAGATCCAGAGTTTTCTTTAAAAAGTTATTATTTAAAACAAATTTTTTAGCCACATTAATATCCCCAGTGGAGAGTCTTATGTATCAGAAATTCAGCCATAATAGTTATTCCTTCATTTTCTGAAATTACACTTTCTCCCACCAAAAGAAAGTTAGTAAAATTTCTCTTTATCCAAGCTGAGAATGTCATGACAAAAGTAAATAATATTTAATGGAGGTTACCTTGTTCATCCCAGTTTATCTTTAGAATATATCTGCTATTTAAACCAGGTATTTCTCTTATCATCCATTCGTTCAAAATGTACTCAGCATCTTTGATGTTCTAGGCATTGTGCTAGGTAGTAGGAATACAATAGTGAACAAGACAGATGTGTACTCTCCTAGATCTGTAGTCAAATGCTGGAGACATAAGTAAATAAACAAAAATTACTTACTAATTGTGGTTATTATTATGAAGGAAATCAATAGGAAACTACATTTTTAGAATCACAGACATAAAAGTAATAGGAATATAAATTTGGGTTTATTTTTTCTATGTGCCAATGGCCATTTAATTGTCTACCATTAGAAAATGTGTAAGCATTTCTGGGGTTGAAGCAGAACATTGCAAGATAATTATGATGAACAGCTCCAGGCTGTCTCCTTTAGTAAACTTCTCTTAGAATATTTTATGTAAAATGCGCAGTTGAAATCATTTTATCCAGCTCAGTATTTTACATCTTCTACTGTTACCATGTGAAAAATTTAATTCAGATCATAGTACTGATAAGATATTTATATACATTCACAATGGACACTTTACATGTACATTTAATAACAGTATGACCAATGCAAAAACAAAAACAGCAATGCAGCTCTTCTGAAAGAACTCGTTTATCACCTGTTTTGGGTCAGTATCATTCATACATTATTGCCCGTCACTTTTGGAAAAAAAATTTTAAAAAGTGAAACATTATTGAAGACAACAGAGTTATAAACATTCCTTCTGGATATAAAAGATAGAAGAATTACATTTCTTTTTTTCTGTATTGTTTAGTTTTACTAGAGGGCAGCAAAGTTGTACAATAAATAAGCAGTAAGATTATAGTATGATTACAGAGACAATAATCAGATGCAGCATCAGATTTGTTAAAAACTGTAAGTAGACTTTAAAAAGTAACCTTTCTCTAATTATAAAAGTACTGCCTGCACATTTTAGAAATTTAGAAAATACAGATTAATAAAAAGAAGAAAATATGAATCACTTACAATTGTATTAACACTTAATATTTGGTGCATTTCCTTCCAGAATTGTTTTAGGAATATTCATTCACTCATTCATTTGTAGTGGCTTCAATATTCAAGTGGATGACCTCTAACCTCACCTTTAATTATCATATCTACCACTCCACTTCACCCACCAGCCATAATGATTGTACCTTGGACCTTCATCAGGTTACCAGGGAGTTACTGGGAGTCTTCTCCAGTAACTGTGTCACTCCTGTCCATCCAGTCTGCTTACTCCACCTCCAGTCCAACGAACCCATCACTTTTCACTGTCCACCCTCTTCTTCCTGCCTTTGTTTCTCTCCTTATCCATGTTGGATTTCATGGGGCAAGATCAGAATCACTCCCTTGCAACACCTTCAACTCTTTTGCCCCCTCTTTGTTGTACTCACCCAGCAAAACCCTACCCGTGGTTGAGCCAGACTGTGGCCTTCTCTGTATCTGTCCCTGATGAATGAACTTTTCCTGTTTTGTTTTAAATTCATAAGTACAAACTTCAAATGGACACTAAATGTTTACAGTACATTTGTTCCTTCATAGTGGAATATTTTAATATGCCTCTTTCTGTGTTACACAGATCAATTGGCAAAAAAATATGTACAGTCATGTGAGATTTTAATAATATAATCAGTGAAATGTAGATAAATTAGATAGATAGACAGATAGATACAGAGAGATAATTTTGTACTCTCCAAACAGAGTCTACTTAATAACCTTTTTAATCTGTGAAACATTTATATCAATTATTAATGTGGCAATAACATTTTAAAATTTGAACAAATTCTCCAAAATAAAGATTTAATAGGCACGTTCTCTAACCAGAGGAAAAGTTAAATGACAAACCAAATTCAAACTGTTGGGCAACCCTTCCTGATTAAAAAAAAAAAGTCCTAACTACTTGGAAATTAATGAACAATTACTTAAATCTCTGAATCTAAGAGGAAACAAAATGTTATATAATAATCTAAAAACTCTAGAAATTAATTAAAATGTTGATATTTCATATAAAATATATGGTATATAGCTAAAGGGGTACTCAGAGAATAATATGTAGTTGTAAATTAAGTTTATAATTACAAAAATATTTACAAAAATAAAGTATTCAACCTCAGAAATAATTAAAAATAGCAAAACAACTCAAAGAATGTGGGAGGTAGGAATATTCAAAGATAAAACTGAAAATAGTAAATTATAAAATAATCAAATAAGAACCCATCAACTTGTGTACTATATTCCATTCCCTTCCACCTGGGGTGATGCAGCATGAAGGCCCCTGCAAGATGCTGGCACCTCACTGGTCTGTTTAGTGCCCAGCACAGCAAAGACCAATGCTGATCCCCCAAATATGGAACATTTCCGGGGAGAATCAGCCAGTTTCATTGTAGTAGGTTCTTTCCATCATGAAGGGGACAGCAACTTATCCTCACTGGATTAAATAGATGCTTAGATGGTTATTTTATAGATTTGCCTTTTCTATCTGTAGTACTTCTGCCAATACCACTACTCACGGACTTAGTGAAGCCTTTATTTCACCATCATAGTATCCCATATAACATTGCTTCTGACCAAGGGACTAATTTTACAGTAAGAAAAGTGATGCAATGGGCTCATGTTCCCAGGATTTGCTAGTCTTTCCATGTATCCCTTTACCCAGAAGAATCTTGCCTTATAGAACATTGCAGTGGCCTGTTGAAGACCTAGCCATGGCACCAACTGGGAGGAATTCCTTGAGACACTGGGGTCCTGTTCTGTGGAATATGCATAGTATATGTTTTGAACCAGTGACCAATATACAATCCTATAGCCAGAATACATATGTCTGGGAATCAAGAAATGGAAGTGATAGAGTCATCTCCATCATACCTAAGGACTTAAACATTTTCACTTTCTGTATTCACAAATTAGGCTCTGCTAGTTTAAAATTCCCTTTATCCAAGGGCGAAATGCCTCCTCTGGAAGAAACAATGGTATCAGGAACTGAGTATGCACTCTGGCTATTTTTGTCATCTCATGCTGCTGAATCACAAGGAAAAGAAGGGGGTTAGTGTGTTGTCTTGGATGATTGATTCTGATCATCAAGGGGAAATAAGGTTCCTGTTGCGTAGTGGGGGCGGTGAAGAACCTGTCTAGAACTTAGGGGGTCCTGAGGGACAGACAGTTCCTAGCACTTCCATATCTAGAGGACAATTTCAGTGGAAGACTCTTGCAATCCAGCAAAGGGCTTAGACCCCTTCAATAAAGTTTTAGGTTATCTCAGCAGGTAGAGAACCTTGGTTAGCTGACTTCCTAGCTGAAGGAGATAGAGGAACATGGAACGGGAAGCAGAGACAGGGAGTGTAGATAACCAATTATGCCTGTGACAGTTACAAACATGAGGATTGCATGGCCATCCTCATGTTCTTCCTCACTCTGTTATGCACATATATATTTTTATAATAATTTGAACAGTCTAGTTTTCCACTCCCCTCTCTTCTTCCATTCTTATATATGAGAAAAGTTAATAGTGATCAACTTTAAAATTTTGTCCTTATAAGATACCAAGGAGTGATTGATTGTGACTAACCTAGAAAGGGATTGCCTAGCACCTGTAGATAGAAGAATGACTGTCAGACTTGGGGTCCGTGGATTCAGGGCAGAAGACAAGAGGGTTTTTATTTGTATGAAGGCTAATCATATTAAGTTTAAGAGGGACAGGTTTTGATGCTATCATTATTGCTTAGAAGTATAAAAATAGACATGAAATAGCTAGGTAGGAAAAATAAATTCTGTTGGTGTACAGTTGAGCTAGGCATCTATAATTAACAATAATTTACTGCATGTTATCAAATGTCAGTAGCAGCAGCTTTCTGGTCTCTGCTGTGAGGAGTAGCATCCCCATCAACTTATTAGCCTGGTGGCCTCCCCCAATTTCCACTCCTTCAGCCCTTTTTGAGATTTTGCAGGCCACTGTGTGCCTGTGTTTAATCATTCACTGCTCAAAAGTCCTAAAGAGTTTTCTCTTTCTGCACCAGTACAGCATCTATCTATCTGTAGTGATGCTGTATGTATTTTCAAACTTGATGGCATCCTACTCTATGTGTCATTTTATAATTTGCTTTTTTCTTTCAGTTTGGTATTTGGAGAACTTTCCTTATAAGTACATATAAATACACCTCATTCTTTCCCTGAACTTTTTATTGGAAAAATTCAAGTGCATATTTTAAAAAAGCAAGAATAGTACAACACTATAACACCCTTCACCTGGATTCGTCACCTAATACTTTGCTACGTTTGCTTTCTCTCTCTCTATTTGCTGAGTCATTTGGAAGTTCCATGCAGACGTCACCACACTGCACCCCTAAATACTTCAGTGTGTATCTCCTAAGAACAAGGGCATTCCCCCACATAACCATAATACAGTTATCACACTGAGAATATTTAAAACTAACACACTACTATTAACTAACATTCAGTTCACATTCAAATTTCCCCCCGTTGCCCCAATAATGTCTTTCATAGCTGTTGTTTTTTCCCCAATCCAGGATCGAGGAAAGATTGTGCGTTGCATTTAGTTGTCATGGTTAGTCAGTCTCCTTTATTCTAGAACAGCCCATACTTTTTTTTTTTTTTTAACTTTCATGACATTGAAATTTTTGAAGAGTCCATGTCAGTTTATTGTCTTTTGTTTTTTTCCAAAATGTCTGCCAATTTGGATTTGGATTAAATACAAACTTAACATTTTTTGGCAAAAATACCACATTGGTAATGTGTGTCCTTCTCAGTGCATCACATCAGGTAGCACATGGTGCCAGTTCGTCCCATGGTAAGTTGAATCACTCCCTTGTAAAGGTGCCATTTGTAATTGATAAGTAATCTGTGGAATTATAATAGCTTTAGACTGTGTGAATATTCCTCAGTATTTCATCCAATCATGCTAGTATCCTTCAATGATTCTTTTCAGAATTCATAATTACTACCATGTTTTTCAGAATTCATTATTACTATGGTGTTTGCAAAATGCTGATTTGGTATCTCTAGTATTCTTTCTACATTTCTTAGTTGCCATTCTTCCATAAAGCAGAACTTTCTCTTCCCTCTTCCCACTTTTTTATTTCTTTATTTTTTAATGGCAGTACAGACTCATAGAATCTTTTTCAAATCAATATGCCATAATCCATTCCTGTAACTGATCATTTTGATGCTCAGATTGTCCTTAATTTGGTCAGTGGAATCCTTTAGGATGCCTCCTGTGTCCTTCTGATATGTCCCCATCAACTTCTAGAGATTTCCTCACTTTTTGTCCCAATGAGATGTTCCAGGTTTACCTCATATTTCTGCTGCTCTGGCCCCCTGGAATCAGCCATACCTTCAAGGCCCTATTCTTTGTTTGTTGTTTGTCTCAATGGGGAATGGTATTGAGAAACCAAAATTTAGGTAGCCAATGTGCTCTTTGCCACAGAGGTGCCATAACTTCTAGGTCATCTCAGTGGAAAAAGCTAAGAAATACAAGTTTATGTCTTAAAAATCATGAGTTTGTACTAATATTTTCTGTTGCAATACAACACCTCAGCCTTCTTCTTCTCCATCCTTTTATATCTCCCACTGTTAGAACACTGGCTCCCCCAAAACTTCAATATATTTATTCTTTTGCCCAATCCTATAATACACACAGTTACAGAATTGTTGTGCCAGTAACTATTACCAACAACAAGCTTACTAAATCCAGTTCATAATACCTTTGCAGTTTTTAAAACTAATAGTGCTTTATTTCTTTTATTAAAAAATCTTAAATGTGACAAAATGTTCATATTTGTCAATTATGTATGATAATTTCATGACTGTTAGTCATATTGTTCATTCTCTTCTTTTTAAAACTTTTTATGGAAGTATAATATGCATACAGAAAAGTACACTTATAAGTGGGCAGCTAAATGAATTTTTACTAATTGACTTATGTGTATCTGTGGGTAGGGGGGGTTCTCTTGGTAGATATAGAGAAATAGAAGTATTGGGTTCTAGCTTGAGTGCATTTTAAGACATATTCCTAAATAGTACTTCAAAGTGCCTGTGCCAGTTTATTCTCCCACCAGCATTATGTGAGGATACCTGTTTGCCTACAGGCACGACAAAACTCAATATCAAACAGCTTTATTTTTTGTCAATCTAATGGATGAAATATTAGTATCCCATTGCATTTCTCTTAGAAGAAATTTTTTATTCAGTTATTAGCTATTTCCCTGTTTTTTCTATTAGACTGTTAGTCTCTTTTTGTTTCTCATATTTTAACTTGTTTTATAGTTTCATTTTAATATTATCTAAGTAAACATTGTGATGTTTGTTATGAGGTAAGGCTGTAACTTTAAGTAGTAAGACTTTGTTTCAGTATCATTTGCTTATTTATATAAAAATACCCTTATTGGGTCTTCTCTATTACAAAAGTGAATATCCAAAAAAATTTGGAAAATCCAGATACTCAGGAAGAAGAAAATAAAAATTGTTTCTAATACCATCACCTAGTTACAATACTGCTAATATTTTAATATGTATTCTTCTAATATTTTTTTTTTTTTTTTTTTTTTTTTTTGCTTCTTACATCATTTGTTGAATTACCTTTCCCTTTCCTATGGGTTTGTGAATTTACTGTTTACATATACCAATTTTTAAAAAGTTGGGATCTGTTTTTGAGCTATTCTTACTGCTTTATTTGTCCGCATACTGTGCCTGTATCATTTAAATTGTTGAGGCTTTATGATACATTCTACTCTCTGTAGAGCCAGCTTCCCCTCATAGCTTTTCTAGAGTCTAGATTGGGTAATCATGAGTCTGTGTTACTTTGAGTTGTGACTAGGGGTTCTGTTAAATTTAAAATGCATAAAACAAAAAGGCCTCTTCACATCATTTTTCCTATAACAAATCAAATCAGATTTACAGACATTCTCCTGTAAATTCTGGAGAAAGGAAGGTCCTGAAATTATTAGTGAGCAAGTCTGGGAAATAAAAACTGATTGTCCAATTCCCATTTTTACCTATTTAACGTGTGTAAAATGTTATTCATGTCTTTTCTTCATTCCTTTCTTCTTTCCTTCCTTTTGGAAAGCTTTCATAGGTTCAATCGAGAGTTTTAACCCCTAACTCGTTTTTCTCATATGGCCCTAAATTCCTCAACCCCACCATCTCCCACCTTAGGAACTTTCAGGATCACAACCCTTGATGTTGAAGAGTGAGATACTGCATGTAAGATGGGTGCAAACCCTTACAATTTCCACCTCCAGTTCTGGCAGGTGAGGAAATTGGGCATTTCAATACTGCAAGTGATCCTCCATACCCTAAACTCATTGTCTTCACTCAGTTCCCTCAGTGTTTCTTTCCACCAGAGTCAGTGGGGTGCTGGTGTGGGCATGTACTGGCTCATGAGAGCTGACTGTTAAATTTTCAGGAATTTTGCAAGCAGATCATTAAGCACAGTCATGATTAAAATTAAATTATATAAACTTACAATTAAATAAATTATGTCAAAAACAAAGGTAATAAATACTCAAAATGCATTGTTTCCTAATTATTACTACATTTTACTATTATTCATGCTCTTGAGGTTATTTGCACCTATCGTATATGTAGGGTGGAAATACTGTATGATGGTGTCCTATTGTGCATCTTTTCTCCACTCCGTGTTCTCTTGGTAGCTTGAAATTGGTTATGCTGGCAGTATTCACAGCACTGAAATTGGAAAAAACTACATATCAGAGTTTGAGTTATTATTTTGTTGAGTGTGATGGAGAAAATATTAACGATGCAGATTAAACTTAAAAGTGTGTCATGTCTATAGCCCTTGCTTTGTAAATAATTCCCCAAATCAAGGAAATATTCCTCCAGTATTTGAAAACTATTATTTGCTTCAGCAAAGAAGTTGCTTATATAGTTGACTAACAAATGACATTCCCCTGTATATCTTTGTTATTTAACTTTCCTCTTACTGTTAACATAAATGAAAATATCAACCAATATTAATGCCAAAACTATACTTACTCATCAATTGCAATCCTAGGTTGCTTTTGGATACAAGAGTTTGGCAAAAATCAATTAAAGCATTCTTTGAGAATTAATTGTGCACGTAGAGTTTATAATAAAGGGTAATATATATTTTATTATCATTTGTAGGTTGTGTGCTACACACCCTTCATATTAGTAAAATTTATAAAGAACTATGTACATATATATCTGCATACTTTTTTGGAGAGCTGGTGGTTAACAGCACACTGCTGGACAGAGGTGACAAACTGTTAGCCCCAGGCCAGATGGGAACCACTGTCATAGTTTGTTTGCCCCACATGATGATATTTAAAACAAACAAAAAAGCTAACTGGCATGCCAGCATTTACAAATTGTGAGAATTCAGATGAAAACCTGGAATTCCTAATTCTCTTGAAGGATCAGATCTAGCTCCATTGTATTCTTCCCTGGCAACACTCAGCTGGAGCTGAGCCACACTGGACCTTCAGATGAGGCATGCACCCTCACTTTACCATCATCCCCACCACTACCTGTTGTCCCCCAAACCTGCAGCTGAGTGTCAAATGCCTTTTATCCCCATATCTGAGCTGTGGATTTTCTCTGCTCCTTATTTATCCCACAACTGCACAACTGGACCCACATTTTCAGTCCAGAAATCTGGAAATCTCAGGCTTGATTTATAACTAAATTAGCTTTTCTCTTTTATTGTTTTAAGTCACATTGCCCCACAATGATTTCTCAGAAGTGTGACTTAAAACATATGTGGAAGGGCTTTAAAACTATTAAAAGCTACCAACTGGAAGGTATTTATAGGATGCATACAATTTCTAGCACCATTTAATTTTATGCCTTATTAATAAAAATCCATTAAAATTCAATTTGTTACATTTTCAGTAACAAATGACATATATGTTTATCATTAATCTTTTCACTTATTTTTTTTGCCTTTCATTCTCCCTCTTTTTTCTCTCTCCTTTATCTTTTTCTATCACTTTAATATTACCTCTGAAGTTCAATGTCACTAGTGAGGTCATTACATTTTCCTATTAAAATTCATATTTTGGTCTTTCTTTTGGCCTAACTGAAGCCCTGACATTATGGACTCATTCTAATTACTCTGAATGGCCAAATCCCCCACCACTTAAGCAAATGTAGAAATCTCAGGTTATATCAATTACCCTATGTTAAGGGTTAGAGAAAAAAAATGTGACGAATGTGATCTAAAGTTATCAACCCCAGGACGTTGTTATTTTTATAATCAAACTATCTCTTATCATTATGGTATCATAAACGCAATAACATGTCAACTTCATTGCACTCTAAATTTAGACATTTGTACCAAATTGTCATGGATTCTTTACATTTCACTTTAATGGTAACTTGGGTCTCTATGAGGGAAAATTATTTTTGTACAATGATGAATCTATTTAATTTTTTTAAAAATATCTTTCCTTGGTTTCTTTTATCAACACATATAAGCCATTTTGTGTCAACCATGCCATATAAAGTGTCTTAACTTTCCAATCTTAGACTTCCAAATGAATTGAGCCCTAAAAGTTCTTGTTAGTAATATGGGCATTTGTACAAATAGGAATAATGCTATAAGTGAGTAGTAGAGTCCCAGGCTAGCCCCTAACATAGTTAAATGCAGTTCTAATGGTGTTCATCCACATTCTGATTTTCTGGAGCAAGAGGAGGAGGAGAGGGAAGAGGGAAATGACAGGAGAAATAAGGGAAGTGGTACAGCAGGGACAAGATAGAAGACATGAAAGAAAAGAGAAGGAAATGAAAGAGGAGGCAAAAGAGAAGCACTTTCTCTGGAGTTAGGTCTTGCTCTAAGCAAAATGTTGAGATACTGTATATGCAATTGCTTTTGTGTTCTCCAATTTTCATTTCTGCCTCATTCTCTTTGGACCCTGGTGCTATCATTTGGTCCTAAAGTCCCTCCCGATACACACCTTTTATACCTCCCCCCTCCAACAAACATTCTCAAAACTCCCATTTCTCAATGTGTCTCTCCTTAATGAGATATATGGAAAATATCAGTATAATGGAACCTAATCATTTTGTGGAATTCACAGTCCCCAAACCTCCGAAATCTATCATTCTCTACTTAGGGGAATTCCAGGTGATGTCACAAAATGAAGCGGAAAAAACTTAAGGCAATATTTTGAAAGAAGATTCCTTTCTTGGAGGGTCATCTCCTATGCTGAGCTCCACTACACAGTCCCTGATGTGCTTTGCTTTCTCCACTGCTGATGCGCCATTTCTCCACAGGCTCCCAGTGGCAAAGATTGAGCCTCTAGCTGGTTCTCAAGACATGTCTCTGGATGCAATCAAGTTGGCTTTTTGGTTTCTTTTTATTTTGTTTTTCCAAAACACTCCCACAGCTGGGTGTGGAATGGAGCAGAGAGAGCTGGTTATTTGTATGTGCGGCTCTGTTGTGAATGGGGCTTGGGGTGAAGGGTGCTATTGCAGTTATATCCTATACATATAGGGATACCTATCTCATGGCCTTATTCCCAGATTCCTTACTAAAAATAACCATTGTTTGCCAAAGTTTCCAGAGGCTGGACACAGTTACACTGTCAGTAAATGAATGTGACAACACAGCTTTTGCTGCTTGGCATTGGGAAGGTTTTAAAGTAAGAAAAGTCAGGAAAGTTGTTGGCAATGCTGGCAACGTTTTCAATACTATATGATTTTAAGGATGAGTCTCTATTGAATAGAGCCATATCTAAAAATGAGATATACATACATGTTTGCCAGCCTTCGTGTGACAACACAGGCTTCTCTTTGGAGTCGCCATCCCCACTGCTGTGGATGAGTAAGCTCTGCTCTTGGAAGGGATGCTTGGCTTCGGTGTTGATGCGAAGCCTCTTCAGACCGCAAATAGCCAGGTAGTCAGTGGGGAGAGTGTTCGTACTGCAGAGGGAAAGCTTCAAGTCATGGACCAACGTGAAGTTCAACAGGCGGCCCAGCGCAGATGTGTCTGTGAACCAGATGGTCAGAAGGCCATTGTAGCTTGTTCGCTCTACTGCAAAAGGCAGGACAGTTTTACAGCTGCACATCAGGTTAGCCAAACTGTAGTCACAGTCCCGGATGTCTGCAGAGCAGCTGCAGTTCCGAATGGTGTTTTCCTTTGTGAAAATTAGCGTGTTGTTCTCCTGACCTTTCGTGAAGCGGTCCAATGCAAAGACCCCCAGTGTGCCGATCAGGAGGAGGCAGTGCCTGGAAGGTGGTGCCATGCTTGTCCTGTGTGGGCCAGCGTGTTCCCGTCTCACCTTCATGAGCTAATTCACTGGCACTCACCTGGAAGAAAACATGCAGCTTTGTTATCACAGCCTATCATTAGAAATACACAGCGTGTGGAAAAAGAACCCCCTAAATAACAAATGGTAAACTTTTCTCTCTTGCAATTCTTATAAAGGCAGGCAATGCTTGAACACAAGCACCAGGAATGCTCTTTTCTCAGAACCTCACGAGAGGCAGCAGCCAAGCCTCTGAACTCTGCTCACCAGAGGCATAAAACTCCAAGTGATGTCTACTGACAGCGAGACTAATGAGCCAACAGAAGAGCCAGAGTGGGTGTCAGAGAGGAGACCTACCGCATCCTCTCTACGGGCGGAGACTTGGAGTTACGTGAGTGAGTAAATCCTCCACACATCCAATGACTAACATTTAGTACCTGTACACCCCTAAACATGCATTCCTCCTCCCTCCCCAATATCTGACTTCCTGGAATTCAGGAGACAAACTGTTCCTTGTTGGATTCAGCAACCCAAGCACTTCCTATTAAGCAACATAGCATAAATACCAATGAAGCATGTAGTTAATGGTAAACTTTAATTCCTAACTACACAAATATGCTTCTCTCAACCCAACCATATTTATCTGTTTATAGGTCCATTCACCATTTTCCTGGCCTCCTGGAATGTATGTGCATATCAGAGTAAATTGTAACTGTGTTAGTAGACAAAGAAAAGACTAATTGCCCACCAATTACAATGATCTTGATTTATCTACTGCTATTCCAGAATACATTTTATGAATTGATTTCTGTCAAACAATTTATTGTCGGGCCAAAACTAAGCAATATATAAGCATTGCTAAATGATCTGAATAAGTTAGGAAGGCATTTATTTATTTATTTATTTATAAAGAAAATGAAATTTTATTATTATTTTTTACATTCTAGGCTGTTGTGGAGCAGTTGGGAGGGAGGAGAAGAGGGGAAAGGAGAAGGAAATGGGATGGAAGGAGGAAGGAGGAGGGGCAGGATTGAGGCCCGTGGCACCCCCCTCATTCCCATAGGGGAGACTAGGGGGCTTCCAGAGGTGGCTTGGTCATTGCTGGGCTGGACGATGTCAGGGGGGTGTGGAAAAGCCCTCGCCCCACACTGTCCCAGCTCAGGAACCTGGGACCCTTCTTGCTGCAGCTTGGTGGTCATTGCTGGGCTGGTTGCACGATAGATGGAAGGGTCAGTCTGAGAGTTAAACATGTGTCCTAAGAGTATGGTAACAGCAGGAGAGAGGCTAGGCAGACATGCAACGCTCAGGGTGCAAGATGAGGCCAGCCTCATCTTGATGGCAAAGCAAGGCAATGAGAATCCAAAGGAGGCAAAGCTAAAAGTGACGGGGACCAGGTAGACAGGCAAACAGCACAAATCCATCAGTAGGTGGCTGAAGTGCAGCGAGGATAAAAATAAGCTCAGCTGAGTCAACTTGAACAGAAGGTGAGATATTATTGGTTCACAGCAATTGTAACTGTATTCCTTTATTCATTCATTCAACAAATGCTTATGGAGAGTTTACTCAGTGGCAGGAACTTTGCTAGCCCCAGAGATCCAGCCCCAGAACAAGACAATCCAGGGCCTAGCTGTCATGGAGCTAATGTTCTAATGAACTTGATTCTGCTTCCAATTGGCTGTGGTGTCAGAGCCCAAGGCCAGCCCAGGCCTGCCTTTGAGGACCAAGAGACTGCAGTAGTGGGGAAGGGGAGAAAGCAAGGTCAGGATCCAGTTGGGGCCACGTGCCAGCACGGGCCATGCGCCAGCTCTGGCCTAGGCCAAGTAGAAGAAACAAAGATAATCAAGGCATGGATCCTGCCCTGCAGGGGTGCATACTCAAAGGAAGAAGACAAATACGGCTGGACTGAGAAGGCTATACTGAACATACAGACAGTTATAAGAACATAGCAGAGAGATAGAATAAATTCCATTTGGGGGACTGGATAGGCGGCTTATAGTACTTTGTGTTTATCTGAAGTTGGCACATGATTTTCTTAAAGGATTTATTAGTAGGTACATTTTGTAACAAAATAAAGAGCATTGAAAAACTCAAGAAAGCCAGAATTCTCTGTGAACAAGAGGCTAAACAGTTTTAACTAGTGCTAGAATGTGGTGGTGATTACCCCCCTTAGTAAAGAAGAGTGAAAGATGCATTCATTACAAGATAATTTTAGATGAATGGCTGTCCCAGATTCCACCAGAGTTTCTGGGACTTCATGTCCCCATAACCCTGTCATCTCAGAACTAGGAATACTGTTAATACCATTGGCCCACTCTGACCCCAGGCTTAAAGGGAAAGGGAGGGAAGAGCATCTATACAGAACCAGGTGAGAGATTCTTTCAGGAGCTGATACTGTTCAGAGGCGTGTATGGAAGAGGAAAAAGGCGGGAAGAGAAAAGGACATTGCTTTGCTGGAACATGTGGGACTGGCAGTTTCCAAAAGGATTTGTGAGCAACTATGCAACAGTCAAGGTCCCGGTTGGACTTCAGCGTGGTCCCTGCCTCCTGGACATCAGGGAGCCCAAAGGCCAGAACAAGGAGACCAGATGCAGGAAGGGTCACTGAGAGTGTACACAGTGGGGCAAACATCCCTGGTAGCCAGTTTATGGAGGGGGGACCACAAAGATGACAGTTGAACATTTTTATTCTTCATTTTACCATGAATTTCTTTCTGTAGGTTTGTTGAATATAGATTTTGAATACCCTTGTTTCTCCACGTATTTATTCATTTGTGGGCACATTCCAGCATGGCATAAGCAGATGGGGACAAATACATTACATAGTCCCTGCCCCTTTGCTATGGCTCTGGCCACAGTGGGGGTGGAGCAGGCTCATATTAGGGGATAGCGGACAAGTCTCAGTGATGAAGCACACAGAAAGGGGGGAGACTGAAAAAATGATGTGTCAAGCCAACAGGATCCCTTGACTCCCCTCTTCCCACTGACACCCCGGCAACCCCCATGGCCCGTCAATCTTCTCTGCCCTACATTTTTAAATGTTTCAAACTCTTGTCATCCTATGCTAATTATTTAGGTAATTTCCCTTTTCTTTTTCCCACTCAAGAAGTATTTCCCCACTCAGGTATTACCTCCTCTGTAAGCATCATGACTTCTCCCACCCGCACACATAGTTAGGGCATAGTTAGGTGCAGACTTTACACCCCATACAAATTGTTATCATAGTGACTGTCACACTATTTTGTGAGTATTGGTTCAAGTGTCTCTTCCACTAGGGCAGAACCCCTTAAGGGAGTTCTTTTTTGGCTTTATCTTCTCAGTTTCCAGCACAGTGCCTATAGCAAGGCACAGTGCATGTACCAAGGACTCAACAAATTTTATTGAATAAATGAAAAAACACAGTTCACCAAATGTTTATTTACTAAAATTCTTTTAACTGCTAGTTAGAGAAATCCAATTCAGACTGGCTTGAGTAAAAAAAAAAAAAAAAAAAAGGCTCACATGTTTAAAAAATCAAGAAAGGATTTCAGGCATGGCTTGATCCAACTATTAAAAAAAGAGATTGTCAGGAATCTCTTCATTTCTTAGTTCTTCTTTCCCCAGTCTGTGTGGGCTTCATTCTCAGACAAGCTCACACCTTCTGGGGACAAGATGGTCACTACTAGATCCAGGTTTACCTTTTACCACTGATTAATTCCCAGAGGACCAAAGTCTCTCTTTCCCAATAGTATCAGTCAAAAATGCATTGACTTCTCTAAGTAACATGCTCAGCCCTGGAGCTGATGTATAGGATCAGCCACACTGGTAACAATGCACTGAGAGGACAGAACTGGTTCTACAAAGGAAAATCAGAGAACAATACCAGAAAAAGGCAAGGTAGGCAGTCAGAACAGTGGGTGCCCACAAGACCATGTGTGAGCATGGCCACCGATTCCTTTTGGTCTCAATAAACACTGGAGACCACTTTGATAAAATACACTCCAGGAGTGCAGATATGTGCCTCACTTTGTGGGATACACCCAGGATTCCAAATTGTCTCCTTTACTGGGAAACCCCTTATTTTCACCTCCTCAGAATCTTCAAGCATTTTTACAGGGACACAGTTTGAGCATTTGTGAGAGACATCCTTGCCTATCTCCCCAAGTCCTGGCTTTGAAGTGTGTTCCTTGGCATGCTCAGACCCTGGCTTTCTTCTGCCTTTAACCCCAGGGCCATAGCTCAGATTTATATTTGAGATTATCTGTTTCTTGCTGGAGCATCTCATCAGTTTCTGGCTCTTTTATTATCCCAGTTTCTTGAGTTTTTTCCAATTGCCTTTTCACTTTCAAAATAAAAACCACTTCTGATTTTTAATTAAACTCACTTCTGAATTAAATTTTTAAATTGCTGTAAAGATTTGGAGAATGTCACTAGATTTTTCTGCAATTATTTTTTGTCTTTTGTGTTAAGAGTATAGAATTGAAAAAATCATTATTCATGACATTTTAAATCTGTTTTGGGCAAGTGGGCCAAATGCTATCCTCCCACTGACACAATATCTCCTTACTAGTAATATCTTCTTATAAACAGAACTAGTCCAGTTTGAAACATTCCTTTTGGAGCCAAGTATAAACATTATCTAAATGTTGGGTGTAATCCTAGATTGAGAAGGAATCTGTGTGGAATTTGTTTTGAAGTAACTAATGCCTGTATCTGCTCAATTCAGAAGTCTTTGCCTTCATGCAGTTAGTTGCTAGTATTAATTTCAATCAAGATTTCTTCAGCTTCAACATAAAAATAACATTTTAACTTATTCTGAATAGTAGCTCTGGTTTTCAGACATGTTCAGTGATTTAAAGACTCAGACATTTAACTATCATACACAGTTATCAGCAGCTTGCCTGAAAAATTTAGATGCATTGACACCACCTGAGTTGATGTCATGGTTGCATAAAGCCACTTATTATGCCTTACAAGCCAGGTATATCATAGGTTTCTAGTGCCCACCAACACCCACATTTCTCCTTTTTTTCCCTTGGCACACTGCTGGACTTCATTTCCAAGCTTCTTGTGGTGAAGTGGTGCCATGCGACTGAGTCCTGGCAATGGAATGTGGTGGAAAATTCCATGGAGGATCCCAGGGCCCTAGAAGATGACAGAACTATAGACAAAAGCTTGAGTCCCTAAATGACCTTATGGAGCAGAGAACTCCCCTCTCCCCCTTAATGGCATTAGACTGTGATGTGAGGGACAAATAGGCCTTTACTATTCTAAGCCACTGACATTTTTAAGTTTTTCATGGCAGTTAGCCTACCCTGACTAATACAGCAGGTGCTAATAGTGTTTTGCCACCTATGATTTTTCCATCCTCTTTTCTCAAAAGAAAATGAGAAATCAACATTTAGAGAACATTTATTTGGGGCTAGGCAATGGCCTAAGTGGTTGGAAATAAAAAAAGATATCATCTCTGCCCTCAAGGGACTTGAAATTTGCACAAGGAACTTAGAATGTACTATGGGAACAAACACCTGGGCAACTAATCATGAGAGGATGTGATTAGCAGACGCAGATGGAGTGCTGGGCAGGAAGAAAAGGAAAAGGCTTTCAGAGGGGGTGCTGTTTGGCCTAGGCAGAGGATGGGTTGGGGCTAAAAGAGATGAGGCACTGCAGATATAAAGGTCCCCTGAGTAAAATCTCAGAATGGCTAAAGTACCTCGTGTGTTTAGAACAAGTATAAGATGTCTTGGGGCCCATGAGGCTGGGAATATACGCAAGACAGGGTTGGATAGGACCTTGCTGGCTGGCCACGCTAAGGGGTTTGGACTTTATGCTGGAAGCAATTTGGTCTCTGAACTCTTCTGATCTTCACCTCATCAATAAAAATATATATATTTTTTTATCTTATCAATATACAGTGTAATTGACTTTCATGTCCCTTTACTGATTCCTCCAAACCCTCCCCAGTAAATGTAAATTTTTTATTTATAAAGTCCATACATGCATTACCATATATATTACTTACATTATAAATAATACACAAACAGTAGAATTTTTAAAAAATTGAGATGAAACATAAAAATGTAAGTTTGAATATGTTCAGCTCTACCCCACTTGCTTGGCTTGTGTGCCCCTTTTGAACCCCCTTGGGAGGCCCCAGCAAGTAACCAAAATGAGGCAGTAAAGGTTTGTGGTTGGGGAGAGCTGTTTAGAGCTGTATTTAAGGAAGGGAACATAGGCTGTCAGGTGGATACTGGACTGTGGGGAGGGAGACTAGGGATAGGGCAAAGAGTTACTAATAAGAGAACATTTGTCTTTTGGATTTTCTTTGAAGGTTTCCATCTCTGTGTTTGCTGACTCCTTCTAACTCCAGGCTCTATTTCTAAATCTATATCAATATCTGGAATCTTTAAGGGAGTGGAAAGGAGGAAGAGAGCAGGACTGGGGAGGTGAGGATGAGGATGAGCTTCCCTCCCTCCTGTGAGCATGCAGTCGAAACAGCTGCCTGAACCCCTTGGAGGTAGCTGGTGGTAGCTGGTGATGCAGGAGGGCCCAATGGGCAGCATTGGGCAGCACTCACTGTCTCATTCACAGCATCCCGACATGGCTTGCCTGGGCATGCCACTCCTGGAGACATCCTCTATGCTCCCCAGCAGCCATGAGAGAAGCGCAGGTCATTTTCTGAGTCAGGAACCTCTGCGTGGTCTCGTTAGGCTGCCGCAAGCCCAGCTGCTGGTGGGGACTAGCTGTGGGCAAGCTATGAAGTTAGCAGAGTCTTTCTCCCATCCCTGGGAACCTCTGCCGTACCTTCATCTTCATTCCTGATCATCCCTCATCCATTCCTTCCAGGTGCCCAGGGCTGAAAATGTGCTCTCAGAGAGGGGTCTAGTATCAGTTGTTGAAGCCCCAATAGGAATTCCAACCAACACGTTCTTGCCCAAGGGTGTTTGCACTTTAAGCTTTATCCCTACCTTGCCCCTTGTTAGAGGGACAGCAAGGAGAAATAGAAAGCATGGGGGGTGGGAGATGGGGGTGGAGACTCCTCCCTAGGGACCCAAAAGGGAGTGGCCACCTGTTCTCCAGTCCAGCTCCCACTTGACCATGGCTATGCAGTCCCCCTTCCCATTCAGGTCAAGAAGGAAGGTTGGCTATTCTGCAGAATGTGGGTGAGAAGCTCACAGAGGCACTATGTGAAGGCTTTACTTGTGGGACCTTGAAAAATTTCTTTTTCTTGAGAACATGGATTTTTAGCATTTTTCTTTTCTTTGGCTCTGTTCCACAAATGCACAGCAGGAGGTAGGTTAGAGATAAACATTACGTAAGAAGATATTTAAAAGGGGAATGATATCCTTGTGGTTTAATATTTCAAAGCATATAAAGTTGAAAGTTAAGTTAATCTGGGTCTCTCCCCAATGTTTTCTTACTGTGATCAGTGTTGTCTTTTCTTTCTTCTTCACATTCCCCAACAGTTCACCCCCATCCCTGGTACAAGCCACTGAATTTTTACATGCCCTTACAAGTGTCTAATGCTGAAGTCACCACTCTTTGCAGTCTCTGTTGATGAAGACCACTTCCCTTTCACTGTGGCTCTTACATTGTTTATTGTGAGAGGTACAACTGAGTTCACCATGATTCTGATGTGATTGCTATCTCCTTTGATCAGTAATAGCAGGATCCAAACTATTTGCTATCATCTGATATATTTGCTCAGCTAGAAAAAGAGGAAGTAAAAGTTCATGTCTCCATAAGTTGGAATTTGACATTAGCTTCAAGCATGCAGTTTGGGTCTTAAGGGGATACAATTCAAAATATTTTTGAAATTGTTCATGTTCAACTCACTGTACATGGTTGAGCAGGTCCAAGAGCCTTTCAGAGTGTCATTTCTCTCAGTGTGGCATGGGATGATAATCCTACCACACAAGGTTATATAACAAGAGCAAAGCAAGATGCATGTGGTTATATATACGTATATCTGTTAGTGCTATTCATAAATATTATTACCACTCCTCGTATGTATGCTACAATATACAGAATACTATAGTACTGTTCATAAACTATGTTACTTTATAATGTCAAAATTATAGTGATAACAGGAATCTACTAGCATGCTCTGTCAGGGCATCTGAAAAACCACCCCCAAAAGTCTAAAGTAACTGGTTTATTAATGCATTACATGTATCAAAAATTTGAGTAGAGAACAAGCCCAGCATAAAACAAAAAGGCCTCTTTGCATGATTTTTTCCTACAACAAATCAAATCAGAACAAATGTCTTCCTGTAAATTGTGGAGAATAGGAGATCCTAAAATTATTAGTAAGCTAGTCTGGGAAATGGAAATTAATTGTTAAATTCCCATTTCTACTAATTTAAACATGTATAAAATGTTTAACGGAACAGCAGGAGTATGGGATGTGAACAAAACACTCTATTTCTAGTCTCCTGTGAATATCCACTATCCGGTCTACTGTGCCCAATGGATATTGTGCTAGACTGAATAATGGCCCCTAAACATGTCAATGTCCTAATCCCTGAAACCTACGAATATGTTATCATACAGGGCAAGAGGGACTCTGTAGATGTGATAAAGTTAAGGATCCTGAGATAGGGAGATGGTCCTAGACTATCTGGGTAGGCCTGATGTAATCACAAGGGTTCATGTAAGAGGGACTCAGGAGAAGACAGAGAAGAAAAAGACAATGTGACAACTGAAGCAAAGATTGCAGTGAATGCCGGCAGCTTCTGTAAGCTGGAAGAGGCAAGAAATGGATTCTCCTTTGTAGTCTCCAGAAGGAACTAGCCCTACTGACACCTTGACTTTAGCCAGTCAAACTGATTTTAGAATTCTGACCTCCAGAAATGTAAGAGAATACGTTTGTGTTGTTTTAAGCCACTAAGTGTGTAGAAATTTGTTATAGCAGCAATAGGAAACTAATACAGAGAGTATGAGGAAACTAAACTATCACATTGAACCATCCCTTTGGACCAAACAATAAAACCCTTCTTTATACATGGCTACACAATGTATGCTAATTGCTTCACGTGGCTTATTACTCTCACTAAACTGGATCCTAAACTCTCAGAGTAACTGTATTTCAAGCTCCTTCACTATTCTTCTGAAGTGAGAAGCTCAATGCTCTCTCAGAGCAGTCACCCTGTACTGGACCCAGCCAAGTCTAAACTGATGCATTTGGACATGTCTTAAGACTTGAGAGGGATCTTTTTCCCTGCATCTGGCTCAAGGTGGTTGTGGTTTCAGCAGTGAGCTTCCAGAAAGGGAATGTGGCTCATTCTAGGCCTCAGAAGTACCAGAACACATTTAGCTTCAAAAATGATGTTTGATAAGAGTGTTCAGACCAAGAAAATTCATGCAAAACTTCATGATAGAGTATGTTAACACTGTAAAGAAGCTCTTGAATGGCATATAAAATATAGCAAATACAAATCATTATCAAAACCTAAAAAATGTGCTAAATGTTTACAAAAAACAGTAAAGGATTCTTTCGCATAATGTGTAGACCATGTGCCTATGAACTTGAAGTCTGTAAAAAATGTGGAAAGGAGGAAGACATTGTTATTCTGTTTAATAAAGAGCCAGAAAAGGCAGAAAATATTGAAAATAATCTAAGATCAAATGGTAGAAGAAGCTGTAGAAAAAAGAAAGTGTTGATGATTTAGATTTTGATATTGATTTAAATATACAGAAGGAATCAAGTGGATTACTATAACTACATGAAAAGTCAGTTTGAAAATGTGAAATTCTAGGGCCGGCCCGGTGGCGCACTGCTACAGTGCGCTGCTTGGAAGCACGGAGGTGCTCCCACCGAGGGTTCGGATCCCACATACAGACTGGTTCCCGCTCACTGGCTGAGCGAGGTGCGGGTGCGACACTGAGGGTTGCAATGCCGTTGCCGGTCCCGGTCCGGACACGAAAAAAAAAAAAAAAAAAAAAAAAAAAAGAAAAGAAAATGTGAAATTCTGACAAACTTTTGACTTTCTGGGTTTCACAAAAAATTCTGTGAAATCCTAATGAAGAAATCAGAAAAAGTTTTAGGCAAAATTTATACATGAATAACATAAATTGTGTATTGTATTTGAATAATTATAAAACTTTCAGCCAGAGTTTTCTACAACAAATTTTTAAGTCGCATATGCTAGAATGTCTGCCAAAATGAGTATCAGGGTATCATACTTCAGTTCATGGAAATTATTTAGAAGAATGTTTTACCTCATATCAAACTAAACAAGATTTAAAATTGATGGCTGCATAAGAATTATCTCATGAAAAAATAAGATGACATTATTATATTGTTAGCCTCAAAAATTGGTCCTTGGTAAGTACCTTTTGAAAGAATGATCTCGAGTAAATGACTAACATAGCAAAAGCCCCCTTACTTATATTTGCTTGTTACAAAGCAAAAACAGGGTTTTTTGGGCTGAGCCCGTGGGGCTGGGAGTGCAACAGCGCTCCCGCCGCGGGTTCGGATCCTATATAGGGATGACCGGTGCGCTGGTCTCAAAAAGGACCAAAAAAAAAAAAAAAACCAGGGTTTTTTTTAATAATAATGTTTAACAAGTATATAGTGGTTTTTCTTTGAAAGTATTTTTGTATAACTCATCACATTGTTTTTACCTTTTTTCTCATGTGAAATACACATACAGAAAAAAATGCACAGAATTTATTCATGTAGTCTAATAAATACTTATAAAGGAAAATTCATACATCTGCACTTAGGTGAAGAGACTGCCAGCACCAGATGCCCCCATAAGGCTTCCCCTCATCACAAGTTCATCCTTCTTTCCAGAGTCAACACTGTCCTGAATTTTGATAATTATTTTCTTTGTAGTTTTACTAATATTTCTACTGCTAAACAATAGAAATTAGCTTCGTCTGATTTTTGCCTTCTTTTCTATCTTTTTATTTTGGAACATTTCAGACCTACAGGAAAGTAGCAAAATAATACAATGAGCCTTTGCATACTCTTCACCTACAGTCACAATTGTTGTTAACATTTTACCACGTTTTCTTTATGTCTCAATAGATGGTTATACTGGACATGTGTATCTTATTTGCTGAACCACTTGAAAATGAGTGGGAAGCATTGGTTTTGAACTATATATGAACAGACATAATATGCATGTAATTTTGTATCTTTTCTTTTTTTTCATTGTTATAAAATTTGTGAGATTGATCCGGGTTGCAAGAGCCATAATTTGTTCATTTTATTTTATTTTATTTTATTTCCTTTTTGTCTTTTTTCGTGTCTGGCAACGGATCGCCACCCTCAGTGTCACGCCCGTAGCAAACCAGGACCGGCAACGGGATCGCAACCCTCGGTGGTGCTGCGCCCACACTTCGCTCAGCCAGTGAGCGGGAACCGGTCTGTATGTGGGATCCGAACCCTCGGCGGGAGCGCCGTCGTGCTCCCAAGCGGCGCACTGTAGCAGTGTGCCACCGGGCTGGCCCCTAATTTGTTCATTTTAAATACTGTGTATTTTTCCATGTATCTACATACCATAGCTCATTTACCTTTTCCTTTTTTGGTGGCTGGCCAGTATGGGGATCCAAACCATTGACCTTGGTGTTACCACACTGCAATCTAACCAGCTGAGCTAACCAGCCAGCCCCCTATTTATCCTTTCTAATGTTGAAAGACATTTGAGTTATCTCAAATTTTTCCTACTACAAACAATACTGGTGTGAACATTGTTATATGTGTCTCCTGGTACACAGGTGTGCATTTCTGTTAGGTATGTCTCTAGTGGTGGTAGTGGGAATCAGGTACATGCATCTTCAGTTTTTTTTTTTTCCTTTTTGTCTTTCTTACTGACTGGTAACGGGATCGCAACCCTCGGTGTAGCGCCCGTACCAGGGACTGGCAACAGGATCGCAAACCTCGGTGTTGCACCCGCACCGCGCTCAGCCAGTGAGCGGGAACCGGTCTCCACAGGGGATCCGAACCCTCGGTGGGAGTGCCGCCGCGCTCCCAAGTGGCGCACTCTCCAGTGCGCCACCGGGCCGGCCCTGAATCTTCAGTTTTACTACATAATATGAAATTGTTTTTCTAGAGGGGTTGTTATTCCCCCTTCCCCACAGCAATGTATTAGAGTTTCAGTGCTCTTTATCCTTTCTAACACTTGGTATCAGACTTAAATTTCTGCCAATTTGAAAACAAAAAACAGTTGAGGGTGTGAGCACATCTAGGCAGTTATTTGCGTAAGTGGAATTGTTGAGAAAGAAAGAAGGAAGAGTGAAAAGGATGCATGAGAGCCCGGGGCGGGGATGAGCAGAGAGACGGTACAGTGGCACTGTGTCTTCCCAGGCCAGCCTTAGGCTGAGTGCAGTGGAGCTGCAGGCAGAGGCTGCATGAAGTGCTTTCAAGAACTCTGAGATGTGGGGCACAAGTGGCCCCTGCCCAGGCGACAAAGTGTGACGCTGAGTGATGGACAAAGGCATTCTCCTCACTTCTGTACTGAGTACAGCTCAGCTCTGGCACAGTAAGGAAGGAGGGCAGGCAGCACCATTCAAATCCTCCTGGAGAACAGACTGGGGACACCCCTGGACACGGCTCTCTGGTCATTGAATCAACAGAGAGCCCCACGGCAGAGGCAAGGGGCAGTCAACATCCAATGGGGGTTGGGGACAGGAGTATGTGAAAGAACCATTGTGAGCACACACAAGACCTTCTTGGGGACTCTAAGAAATAATTGGAAGAGACTGCTGTGTAGACATAGTGGCGGGGGGATCTGTATCAGGTAGGTGGGGGCACAAGCCAGTGATATACAAGTTATTAGTGTTAATGGAATCTCATCTGTGCCCACTTCCTGATGCAGTCAGGATCTCTTCAGGTATTGATTGGATTACTGCTTTGAGATTTAATCATATACATAGACTAAAGGGCTTAGGAGCTTCTAGACTAAGATGAATAAGAATTGACTGAAAAGCAGATATTCCGTGTTTCAAAAGCATTGAGCTCTGCTGACGGGCGCTGATCCCCCTCGCGGGGGGGATGCGTGCATTTATCAGTACTTGGATAACTGTGGAAAAGCATTGAGCTCAGCTGGGTGTTGATTTCACCCACTAGTTTGCTTATTTATTTATTTATTTAATCTATTTTTTGCAGCTGGTGGTACTGAGATCTGACTCAACCCGTGACCTTGGTGTTATAAGGTTACACTCCAACCAACTGAGCTAACTGGCCAACCTTAGTTTGCTTATTGGATGCTGGATCTCTTGGTACTGGTGTGCTGTAGAAGTCAGGTTTCTGATGCGACAAAGCCTTGGTTTTCTTGCTGACCATTGTTTTTCCAGTCCTTAGCACAGTGCCTGACACACAGCGGTGCTCTTTGAATTTTTATATTATCCAAATGAATCCCTACATTAGCTAAGTCAATGATGCATATTATTGACCTTTCACTTCTTTTGCCATTTACCTCCCAGAATTGTGGAGTGTATTATGTTATCAAATCAGCAAGCAAAATGTACCATTTTCCTCAGCAGGCATTTCATTGTATGGCCCAGCTATGGCAAGAACCATAATGAGTTTTCTGTATGGGTCAGAGGGTAGGAATTTGATCTTACTCTCCTATGGCTTGGCTGTGCGTCATCCTTGAATGACATCTGGCAAAGTCCCAGGATATAACGCTAACCTCGTATGACTTTTACCAAAAAGCCTAGTCCAGGTCTGAGGTTGCCTTGGAAGATTCCTGTGAATCTAATAGGGACACAGGGTATAATGCACTTGCCTAGATCGGGGGCCATGAGCCCCAAGTCCAGCCTGATGGCTGTCTTTCCATTTCACCCCACACCCTCCCAGGGTCTAAGGGAAACAAGAGCCAAGTCGGTATATCATGGCCTCACAGACATTTGGGAGCATCACAAAGCCATTGCCCTAATTGCTCTCAGTTGAGGGATTATACCAGCCCGTGCTCCAAACTCCCCCACAACCTGACATTTAGGAGCAGTCTTAAAGCTAACTCAGGGAGAGCTTTGCTCAAATTACTGGGCCAGTATTATATGAGAGTGAGGTTGCTGAGGAGAATGAGTCAGACACTAATCCTTTTGCTAGGAGCTGAGAAACAAAAAAAGGCTGGCAAACCTTTAATATTTTAATCACTTCCTTCCAGAACAATAAAGGGGATTCAATATTCCACTCACAGTTGTATATTACCACATTCCCACAAAGTACCTTGAGCTATTACCTCAAGATATCAGCCCTCAGCTTTTTCCTTTCATCTGTGTTCAAGTTTAACTTCCAACCATTAAATTTTAGAAAATCAAGAATTAAATTTTCCTTTGGTGATTTTAGTTGCAAATATTGGAACCAAAGAATATTTAAACCTTGTTGCTTACTAGAAAGATTCTTAAGAGTTTTGAAATGCCTCCTGGGAATGACAACCAAAAGTAATGTGGTGTCCTGGATGAGATCCCAGAATAGAAAAAGGGCATTAGGTAAAATGTAAGGAAACCTGAGTAACATTTGGACTTTAGTTTATAATAATGTATCAATATTGGTTCATTAATTGTGACAAATATACCATACTAATGTAAGATGTTAACTCTATATGGGAACTGTATGTACAATCGTCATAATTTTTCTATAAACCTAAAATTATTCTAAAATAAGTTTATTTAAAGAGTGCCTCCTGATCTCATTGATAACTCTCTGAAGATTACTTCTGTGACAACAGCAGAGCTCCAGTAGACAATTTGGACATCACAATTTGAGCTAAACTGTATGCCCCTAGACATGACTCCAGATGAATTCTTCTGACCTCCTGGCCACAGAGAAGATTCTGGTATCCTTAAGGACCTTGGAGACCAGGCATTTCAGAGATGCAAGTGGGAAGTAATCCTTTTTATGGGAAACGGATCAAAACTGGGAAAGGAGGGGCATCAAGGAGTACTGTGGAAACAAGTCCAGAGTGGGGTGGAGGTGTGCGCATGTGCGCACACGGGTGTGATCTCTCTCTGGGATTCCACTGTGTTTTCTCATTCTCCAATCTGCACTCAATTCCCAGCTCATGCTGCTTATGTTGCTCTGTGTCTGGGGATGACTTCTGTGTCTTATCTGCTAAGAAACCATCATCATCCCTTAAACTGCCTTCAAATTTCACCTCTTTCATGAAACTTTTCTAGGTTAGGGGCATAGGCAACACTTCTTGCTTGACTCAAATCTGTTTTTCTTAGATTGTTATATCAGTCTACAATAAAATAAATTAAAAACGAGATTTTATAAGCAATTCTGTAATCATACAGAGCCCAGTACCTGCTTGTGTTAGATTTTTAGGCTACTCCAAAAAGCCACTCACTCCATTGGAATCATTTTCATCAGGGTCCCAGTGACTCCAAGCTCGCCTCCTCCAAAGTGCCAAATCCAGTGATTAATTTCCTCATTCATTTCACGTGACTTCTCGCCAACATTTGACATAATTGTCTACTCCCTTCGTCTTGAGTGAAGAACTTTCTGTTCCTCCTGGTTTTCTTGCTACCTTGATGGCTGCTCTTTCTTAGTCCCTTTGGCTGCCATCTGGTCTTCTTACCCTGTCATGTTGCATGCCTCAGCTCAGGGCCTGGCTCCCTTCTCTATATGCATCAACTTCTTCAGTGATCGCACACTACCCCATGGATTCAAATATCATCTACAGGAATAGGCTGATGATTAACCACAGTATATCTCTAGCTCCCAACCTCTTCCCTGAGCTTCATGCTTGTATGTCCAGCATTTTACTTGATAGCTCTTCCTGAATGTCTAATAGAGATCTCTAAATTAACACATCAAATGTACAGCTCTTGTTTCCCAAGAAAGTTCAGACTACTAGGTAAAGGAGAAATGTTACTGTATCAATATTTTACTGTCTCTCAGCTCTGTGTTCCCAAGGCTAAGCTAGCTAAATATAGAAAGTAGTCATTGATAAGGGGCAATGTAGTTTAAAATAAAAAACATGAGAGATATATAAATGTTGAAAACAGAATCAAATCAAAAACTGTACATACTTTTTATTTATTAATAATAACATCTAGTGGATGCTTCTTTTGTGCCATGTACTATTCTAAGTATTTCACATGTTTTATATCATTTTATTTTTGCAATCATCCTGTAGGTAGATATTATGGCCCCATCTTCATATCAGAAAATGGAGACACAGTGAGGTTATATAGCTTGTCCAAGGACACAGAGCCAGTTAGTAATGGCTAAGATTTGAACCCAGACAGCCAAATATATGAGAGCACTTCAAAAAGATGATGGAAAAATAGAATTGAAAGATAATGCAAATCTTTTCATGAACTTTTGAAGTACCCATGTACTCTAAGGAGTCATGGGTGGCAATTACAGTGTTATTTCCTACTCCAGGGTCACGTGCCTGCTCAAATGATGTTCCATGCTTTGTATTCTAATACTAGATGCTGTGATCCTTAACCTAAAATACATTTATAAACCTCATGCTGAATGAGTAGGGCACGAAAGGAATCAAGTGGGTTCTATTATAAATAAATATTTCAGAAACTTTTTTTAAAAAAGGAATGTTTATAAATTAGATTTAAAAATATTAAGTTCATAATCAAAATAGAGGATGATATGAACTGAGTGCTGCTTCTGCTAACGAAGGCATGGAATGTGAGACAAAGGATACCTTAGAGTTTAAGCCACTGAGAAGTCTTAAATATGTGGCTCCTGTATGTTTCTACTTGACCAATGAGTGCAAACCCCCCAAATTTTTCCCTGAATGAGTTGGTATATGCTCAGTTAACTGGATCTCTGGAGTTCAAACCCCTAACTTTGCACAGCTGCCCACAGAACAGTGTGGTCTGTCTGTCCTCCCCAAGGACCCACCAACTTACTGTCCCACAGACACAGACGTGAGCCACTGGGCACTGAACTGTAAAAGCTAACAGTATTCCAGCTTTAAGCAATGAAAAATATTGGTGTGGAAAAGAAAGTTGGGAAATCCAAGTTGGCTGTTGAAAAGCACTCATTTCCACAAATACTTTATTGGAATTGTTATTTTCAGAAAATCTCTGTCAGAAAAAAAGTTAATGAAAAATCTTTTTTATGTTCCAAACGTATTGCATTATTCAGTCTAAAAGGAAAAAGTAAAAAACTTTTCAACGATCATTCTTGTCATTTAAAAAAAATTCAAACAAATTTTCAAACAAGTGAAGTCTTATAAGAGCAGGTTTTTAATAAATACTATGCGCAATACTTTTGAAATATTTTCTTTCCCCAATATAAACACACTTTTTGCTAATAACTGTCCAAAAACATGTTTATTAAACAATGACATATACACAGGACAGTGTATGGGCTACTGGTTTTGAACTAAAATATCCCCCTTATTTTGCATTTGTTATTCATTATTTATCATGTTTTTCCCATTTTTGAATAAACAGGCCAATTTTTATAAAAGTTAACCATCCAATCCAAATGTTAATGCTCGTCTAAACTTAGGTTCTTTTTTATCTTTCTGTGCTTTCTAATGAGCAAATTGTAAAAAACTGAGTGTGTAAACAGGCAATAAATATGCTATTAAAGATAAAAACATAGAAACAATATAAGCCGATGTTTTGAAAGTTCCTAGTTTTCTTGCAATCACGATAAGGAAGAGATATGATCCATATCTCTTGTATTTACTTGTTATTTAGCACTGAAGAACAGAAAAGTATAGCCAGATGTTTTAAAATAGAAACAAGCTCAGATTCCATGGAGATATCTGCTGTATGAGCCTTAAATGAGTTTATCTACTTAGGGACTAAATGAGAAGATCATTTCATTCTTTGCTTAATGAAAATGTTTTCAAGGCAGAATCTCAATAAAGAGCTATTCATATGCCTGCAAGTCTAAAAAAAGTGTTTCACAGTGAAAATCACCCATATGTACATTATGTTCTGAGAATGCAAATGCTACAAGAAGGAGGTGACCCTGACAGTGGCTCTTCAAGCCACCATCACAGAACAAGTCACAGAACCTTCCTGCCATGCAGCAGAAATTCTGAGGCTATTATAAACTGTCCGTTGGAGCACAGTCTTATAATGCCACGGTCACGGGTTCGGATCCCTGAACCACCAGCTGCCAAAAAAGCCCCAAAAGACAAAAAACGGTCTGTTAAACTAGACACGCTCTCTAAGAAGAACAGAGAATTACTTACATCTCGGAGCTCCACCACGAGGCTTCGCCTCTCCACTCCGCAGACCTCTGCCTGGCCGCTGATCCCCTGCCCTGGCGTGACAGCTGGTTTAATCTGAGAGCCGGGGTGGAATGCGTGGTCTCGCACTTGCTGTTCTTTTCCGTTTTTGAAGGGCCAGCGGCCTGGTCATTTCCATGGCAACCAGGAGGAAGCAGCCAGCCTACCAGATTCATTAACCACACAGCAGGAAGGAACCTGCCTTGGTGACTACTGGCCGGTCTTTTGGGGTTCTATGCTGCGAAGTTTCCAGAAGAAACGGAGGAGACTGCTACTGTATTCTGAGCCTGAAGGATTGACACAAATGGAAGAAATTCCACTTCAGTAGGAAATTGAATAGATTAGGTGTAAACTATGGAGACTCCTTGATAAACTTTTACCTTCGTGATCTGTTCCACTCTTTTGGGGCAGATGAATTCTTACTTATGGTAAATGCCTGCACTAGTGTAAAAAGTGTCCTATTATGGCTGTTCAAAGAGAAAATGAACTCATTTCAACTCCAAAGATGCAGTCCCGTTGTCTCTTTCTTTTTTAAGTTAATTTTTTTAAATGTTAGAAGCCACAAAACAAATAAATATGTAAAAGTATTCTGTACACATTAAACTGAGGTCTTAGTCCATTTGAGCTGCTACAACAAAATACTGTAAATGGGGCAGCTTATAAACAACAACTTTATTTCTCACATTTCTGGAGACTAGGAAGTCCAACATCAAGGAGCCAGCACATTTGGTGTCTGCTAAGGTCCCACATCCTGGTTCGTAAACAGTGCCTTCTAGCTGTGCCCTCCTGTGATGGAATGGAGAGAACTCTGATGTTTTCAGCTCTTTATAAGAGCACTAATACCATTCATAAGAGCTCCACCCTGGGAACATAATCACCTGCCAAAATCCTCACCTCTTAATACCGTCGTCACATTGGAATTTTGGGGGGACACAAATCCAGTCCCTAGCAACTGATGAGGGCTCACTAAATATGGGAGAAATCAGATGGATAGTAGCGATGGAGGAAAGTCTTTTTTTTTTTTTTTTCCTTTTTGTCTTTTTTCGTGACCGGCAACGGGATCGCAACCCTCGGTGTCGCGCCCGCACCGCGCTCAACCAGTGAGCAGACCGGTCTCTATATGGGATCTGAACCCTCGGCAGGAGCGCCGCCTCACTCCCAAGCGCCGCACTCTACTGAATGCGCCACCTGGCCGGCCCGGAAAGTCTTAATAACTAAAAACACCAGTAGACTAGGGCCATTGATTAGTAATTACTCAGACACAGATTATCTGATATTTTAAAGAGAGCACCTCACTAGGGAAATTCATTTATTCATTTACTATTTATCCAGTGAATCCTTACCACACGCATACCCTGTGCCATGAGATTTAAGGAGCACAAAGATAAACGTCATGGTTCTAGCCTTCAAGGAAGTTACACTACAGAAGAGGCAATTATATAAATTCATTGTGGAAAATGTTCGAAGGGAGGTAAAAACACAATACATGGGAGAGGACAGGGCTACTTTTTGCCAGGGAGAGGGGAGAAGTCTTTGCGGAGAGGTAGCATGTGATCTACTCATTAAGGATGGTAGGATTCCGGTGGTCAGAGGTGGGGGAAAGGATAATAATGCCTCATGGAGGGATTCTTTGACCAGTGGAGGATGGGAGCTGATGGACAAATTATTCCTCCCTTCCTGACCCAGACAGTGCTGAGGAGGTCCACATATGGCTTCTCAGAAGGTCTATGGGATCAAGGAGCTCAATCAATTGAGAAAACTGCTGGAGCAAAAGTTTGGAGATGGGAGAGTACCAGGCCTATTTGGTTATTCTGAAAGCCAGTGAATCATAGTCAGAATAAAGGAAATTGAGAACAGAGAGAGTCAACTATTGTGTTTAGTTTCAGCAAAATAAACATATGAATCCTACCATATGAGAATAGTGAAACACAGACTTTGGCTTGAATTTTTACTCTGTTACCTTCTTGCACATAATTTATATTTTATGAGCCTCGGTTTCCTTATCTAGAAAGTGAGGATAATAATACTTTGTTGAAAGATTGAGTTCGAGGATGGAAGGAGATAGTATCTGTGGATAGGATGCCTGAAGACGGGGGAGGGGAAGGCTGGCCAGCAATACACCAGGTGCCCCGACTTTCCAGAGCAATTGTGGCCAATGCAATGGTTTGGTGTACTTGACCTCTGTTCCAACACCTTTCTCTCTTGTCTTCCTCTACTATAGCGGCTGGATAGCCACAGTACTCAATTTACTAAAGTCCCTTGTATCTGTGGTTCCAGATGTGCTTTAAGATTTACTAATCATTTATACTTGAATCGGAACTGAGTCACATGGAGACAGGACCACGAGACATTGTTTGGGAGCTGAGTTAGGGGGAGAGATTGGAGAATACTGGGCATCATTTGCTGGCAGGAGTCTGAGCAGAAGGGCTGTGGTCTGTGAACTAGCCACTGTGAGGGTGGCTTTCTGATCAAATTGCTTCTTGGTTGGGGCCAATGTAGCATGACTCTGGAGCATGACTCTTCCTGTTGGAGAATGCAACTTCTTAATTCAGCAACTTCCTGATTGTGGAAGAGGCAGTGGCTCCCCTGATGACCCAATTCTGTGGTGACTTTCAGAGTTCAGCCTAGGGTTTATTTCTTCAATCTTCCCAATGACCCAAGGAACTATCCACATATCTTAAGAAACTCCTTGCTATTTTAAAAGAGCCAGAGTAGACTCTGTTGTCTATAATCAGGAACCCTGAATGACATACCAGTGACTTAGTTCTGGCCATACAAGGTAAGTGAAAGTTTGCTGGAACTGCCTCTTCTATTTCTTTATCTTAATGATTAAGACAAACAACATAGGTATTTTGCATAAACTGGGCACAAAGAAGGCATTCAATAATGGTAGTTTATATAATATAAATAATGATACCCATTATTACTGATGACCCTGATGCCTTCCAGGACCTTTTGCTGAGTGGGGCACCAGGCCGAAGGCAGAGAATGAGAGCAGAAATGTACTGGCCAGACAAACAGCTGCTGATGAAATATGGCTGGGTGTCCACTTGTGGCCTGTTAAATATTTACCACAGGCTTTATATCTCCTAATCTTGCTACAGCATTTACTTCCATTTGCTGTTTCTGTTAACTGGGTCACACAGTTTAGATTGAATTAGCAAAAAAGAGTGGTGAGTAGACTAATAAAACCACACCTTCAACAGCCCATTTTGTTCAGCTGTGGAGTCAACAAGTCGTGGACAAGTGTTTGTTCACGATGGGATTGAATTCTAGTTTTGTCCTCAACTAATTTTGTTTTCTTTCTTTCTTTTTCATTGCAAAAGCAATGCAAGCTCTTTATAGAACATTCAAATAGTACCCAATGTATCAATTAAAGATGAAAATCTACACTCACCTCTCCAACTTATCTTGCAGAAACAACACCTGCTGTAAGTCTGCATTTGAAGCAAATCTTGCTTTATTTTCAAACTTTAGCAACTGCTTTGATTGCTAATTAACATTCTGATTCCCTAAAATCTTTTACCCCAAGGCCTCCGATTCCACTGTTTTCAACGTGCTTTGTCTGTGTATTCTCATCAGAAGTCTCCACCACCACCTACTTAACTGCCTCCAAATCATTGCCAGAATCTTCCATCACTGTTTCTTTTATTCTGGGTCACTTCAGGAGCCATCTCAGGTTTTCCCTTTCCTTCTCAACCCTTTCTTTGGCAACATCAACATCCGTATTCTCAACTTGTTGAAGGATATGGACGCTCATGTCCTCAACTCATGGCCTCGATTGTGCTCTAGCTGTTGTCACTAGCATGGTACTATGCGTTCCTTCTTCCTCCCTTGCCCCTGCTCGGCTCTATTCTCACAGAAACCTCCAGACAACAGTGCCTCTGTCTTTACCTCATCTGCCCCATCCACCCTTGCCTCCATGATCCACTGCTTCCACGCTGCCCTCGCCCCACTCAGGTGACCTCCACCCATGACCTTTGCCCTGTGCTCCAGGCCAGTCCAGCCCAGATTACCCCCATGGTCTGCTTTCTGGTCTCCTACTCTTAGGGTGCAGGTGCTCATGAGAAAATGCAAAGAACCAAAAGCCCCTAATGCTCAGCTTCACATGAGCCCGACACTCTCCCACTGTTCTTTCTGTCAGCCCCTGCCAAGCGGCATCTCTAATCCACAGGTATCAAATACTTACTCCTATCACAGTGTCCCCATTCGTGTAAGAAGGCCTTGCATCTGAGAGCAGCCGGGAAGTTGGCCTGGGCTTCCTTTCCATCCTGCTCACACCAACACACTTCCTCTTAAACCACAAACATCTTGGATCTCTTATGCATCATTTCAGATCATTTCAGCCACACCTGTCTTTTATTCCATCCACCACGGAGGTGACCAGTTTTGCTATGAGTCACCTGCAAGCACCTTTTGCCTCCCACGCTAAGGCTTCTCTGTTATCACTGTGGCTTGGGACATTACAGGCACCCCTTGGCATCCTCAGTTTAACTTGGAAGTGCCAGGGAGTTAATGCTTCAATAGGGTGTCCTCTGACCAATGGGGAATTCAAGCTGGAAGATTAATGCCTCCTCCTTTCTTTCCCCAGGCAGTCCTGGGATGCATGTGATATGGCTTCTCAGGTGGTCCACGGGACCCAGCAACTCAATAATGTGCCTTGTGCTGCCTCTCACAGCTTCAGTCTCCTTTACTTTTGCTTCTTGGGGTCACAGTCCCCAATAAAAGTACTTGCAGATATCTGTATCTCTGTCTGTCTATCTATGAGAAAGAGAGAGAGAGATGTTTTCTCCTGATGTTCTGCTCTCTGGAGAAATCAGGCTACAACATATCCTTTATTCTTTCCAGATTCTAAAACAAATTCTTCCACCTGTAAGCTAAAAACCAGTCCTTCCCAACTCTTGAAGAGTTTCTTCTATAATGATGGACTTGCCTCTTCCAGTAAGTAGAATCTGATAGTTTTAAGGAATGTATCCTGAGAGCTTAAAAAATCCCACTGTTTAGAGTACCTTCCATATATAAAGTCATGCACTGCCTAAGGATCTTTTGGTCAATGGACTGCATATACTACAGTGGTCCCATAAGATTATAATACAATATTTTTACTGGACCTGTTCTAGTTGATATGCTTAAATACACAAATACTTTCCATTGTGTTACAATTGCTTACAGTATTCAGTAGAGGTTTGTATTTCAGTAGAGTATTCTGTATAGGTTTGTAGCCTAGAAGCAATAGGCTGTACCACATAGCCTAAGTTTGTCGTGGGCTGTACCATCTCGATTTGTGTAGGTAAACTATGATGTTCACACACTGACAAAATTACCTAACGACACATTTCTCAGAATGTATCCCTGTCGTTAAGTGACACATGATTGTGATTACCTCCATAAGACAGAGAGAATACTCAAAGCGTTAAAGTGATATCTTCAGTCCCGTATATGGTTTCCTAAAGTGCTAAAGTAATTTGTCATTGTACATCACCTTAATAGCAACATGACCCATGAGCTTACATGGATCTACAAAACAGCAGAATCCCCATCACTTCGTAATAGTTACAGCATACACAAAGATTAGTAGAGAAAAACAAAGGCATGATATGATACAGATGTTGGGCAGCTGGCTAGGCTTGCTCTCCAAATAAGTGACTCACTCCTATACAGCAGTTTCTCAGCAGATGTGATTCCAATGTGTGCTTTGGCAAAATTTAAAAATTACCACATGTCTTGAATCTGTCTGGACTTTGGACTTCAGATGTGTACAACCTCCTCATCCTGAAACAAATAAGCCTTTGCTAGACTCTACAGTGCCACTCAGCTGTCATCGCACTGTCACACAGATCTATCAGAACATCACTCTTCAGGTATTCCCATGCCTCGCTTTTCAAATCTAGTGACTCTTTCTAAGCCTTAATCAAAACTTTCCCTCTCTGTGGCACTTGGCTATTAGCCAACCTTTCCTTGGCCCTCCATTGTCTATAATTTTTTTCTGGTGTTTATCTTATTTTATTGATCTCATCACCATCTCTCTCTCTCCTCTGGCTCCTCTCTCTCCTTCTTTTGAGCACTACTTAAAGTGCAGTCTTTGACCCTGATCTTCTTCATGCGTTCTAGTCCCTTGCTTCAATTATACGAAGGTCACCATACTTGGAGAACAAGCCCAACCAGACTATCAGAAATAGGAGGGCTGTTTTCTTGATTCTTTGTAATCCATCCTTGGTTTGCTTCCAGGAATGAAGGGCTTACCTCCTTACATGGCAGCTTTTGTCATTTTGGGAGAGTTCTGCTATGTAAAATGGTTTCTTATGTATGGCAGTTTTGAGTATTGAGACATTGTTTTTCTGCTCTCCAAAGTAACATTAAAAAAATCATCCCTCTTCTTTCTGATATCCCTTAACAATACTCTGTTGGCTCATATTAAGCTTCTCTTAATCACTCAGACCCCAAACCCCAGCAACATTGTGATCCTTTTTTCTCCTTTAATCCATAGAGCAGACAAGTCACCAAGTATTGCAAGTCTTACTTTGTAATTTCTTCTGCTGAAATAGCATGTTTCAAAGTAGAGGAATTAAATGTAGAAATAATAACTTCTCTCAAATTAAGTTATAGAGTTAATGCAATAGTGATTTTAAAAAATCCTCATTGGATTTTTGTTCTCAAAGGAGTTGATACAAATATTCTGAAGTTCAGTTGAAATTATAAAGAAAGGATATTCCAAAAACGAAGAATGAAAGAGAATATTAGTCATATGAGTTATTAATACAAAGTGACAATTATTAAAATAGTGTGGTACTGATATGGACCTAGGCAGATAGATCAATGGAATGGTACAAGCAAACCAGAATTATAGTTTATTAAATGTAAAAATTTGATATACAAAGGAAGGTAATACATATCAATGAGGTGATTAAGGATTACCCAGCAATTATTGTAGAATCACTGGCTATGAATTTGGAGGGAAATCCAAATATTGATAGTCAGTGCATATTGAATAAAGTCCATGTGGGATTAATAAATTTTTTTAAAACTATAGAAAAGTAAAAAGAAAATTAATTGAATAGTGATTAGATCTTTGAAACACTGAGAAACTTTTAAACTTTTAGGTAAGAAGTAATTGATGGTGTTTTCCACTTTGCAAAACAGCCTGGCAGTTCCCTGAAAGATTAAACATAAAGTTACCAGATGACCAGGCAATTCCACTACAAGCTATATAATCAAGAAAAATGAAAACACATATTCACACAAAAACTTGTACACAAATGTTCATAGCAGCATTAATCACAATAAGTGAAAAGTAGAGAAACCCATGTCCATCAACTGACAAATCGATAAATAAAATGTGATATATCCACACAATGGAACATTGTTCATCAATGAAAAGGAATGAAGTACTGATATGTGCTGCAACATGGATAAACGTCAAAAACACTATCTAAGTGGAAGAAGCCAGTCTAAATCACCATATATGGTGTGATTCCATTTATGTGAAATATCCAGAATAGGCAAATCCATACAGACAGAAAGCAGATTGGTGGTTGCCTATGGCTGAAGCTTGGGGCGAAATGGGGAGTGATCGCTAATCTGTGTGGGGTTTCCTTTCGGGGTGATGAAAATGTTCTATAATTGATCATGGTGACAACTACACAATTCTGTAAAAACACTGAATTTTGCACTTTGCATGGATGAATTATATAGTATATGAATTATATCTCAGTATAGCTGTTAAAAAAGTAATTGAAAAAGTCAGAAAGGAAATATATTAGTCAGGGTTTTCTAGAGAAACAGAATCAATAAAATATATACAGATATGTAGAAAGAGATTTGTTATGAGGGATTGACACTTGATTACGGAAGCTGATAAGCCCCACAATCTGCTGTTTGTAAGCTAGAGGACCAGGAAAGCCAACGATGTAGATCTGGTCCAAGCCCAAAGGCCTAAGACTCAGAGCAGCCAACTATGTATGTCCGGGTTTGAGTCCAAAGGACCAAGAACTAGGAGTACCAGTGTCTGAGGATGGGAGTAGAAGAATGTCCCAGTTGAAGCAAAGAGAAAAAATTCTCCCTTCCTCCCCCAGCTATTGTTCATTCTGATGGTGCAAAAGAGCCCAGTTTGCAAAATATATGTCCAAGAGAGGGTACTCGTAAGAGATCTGGGAAACAAATTGGCCCAGATATTTAAACAACCAGTGTGATGGGATGGGTAAATGTATGTATCCAGGTGGAGAGCCAGTGATTGGAGAACTCCTTGGGCTTAGTTCCTGAATCTACACCAAAAGTGTGCCTTCACCTGAGCTGGGGGTCGGCTAGCTGCCTGCTGAAGGGCAGGTTGCTGGAATCCACTGATGGTTCCACACCATGATGTGTTCCAGGGCATCAGGGAGAGGACCTTGGCCCAGAGGACTATGAGGCTGCACAGTAAAGACTGGGGTTTCATCACCCAAGGGAGGGTGCTGGTGAAACTCAACATGGGGAAGCTCCGACTTAATGGTGCTATTCCTAACTTACGTTCCACATTCCCAGTTAGTCTTGTGCCTCATCTAAATGCCCACTCCCTGATATTTGCCAAACTATCTGGATCGTGAGCATACTCTCAGATTCTTCTTCAAACCATAGCCGAGCAGGCAACCTCCCCACATCCCATACAGTCCTGTGGACTTCTGACCAAGTCCTCCACCTGCTGGTGACAGTTGATTCTCACAGACTCAGACCTTAAACCCTGCTGTCCCAATGACTTACCAACACTTTTCCTTTCCAGACTGTTAGGTTAGAATGAATGTTCACAACACCTTTATCCCATTACTACTAGAAATTTCAAACTATTAACAAAAAATTAACGTCAGTTAGAGGCACTTCATGAATATGAAGCAATAAGAGACTACTTTTATTATAAGCCAGACACTGATATGATAAAATCAGAAACAAAAAAACGACTTCTTGTCTTGGTGAGAGGGGAGCCCACCAGGCAGGCAGGTAACAAGAAAAACCACCTGCATTCCTTACTCACACTCTTCCTCATTCTGACTTGATTTCTCCTAACATGTAGCCTTCAAATCTGAGATTTGAGTTTTGGTTATAAATCTCCAAAGTATATTGGGGAAGAAATAGCAAATCCTGGGCATTTCAGATCAATAAACTACCTCTTGTGTGACTCGCCCCAAATAATCTTTTTACAAACTTATGGAACCCTTCTGGTTTTAGGTGACAAAACAGTTGCAATAGTGTTGGTATATGGTTAGTCAGAAGTAAAATTTAAGGTCAGGATTCACAGGATTTTTTTATAAATCAATTCTTCAGTATTTGAAATACCATTTTGCAAATGCAGGAAATGCTGCAAATGTGTTACACTGGCTGATAAAATTAGAATGACAGCAATAAATTTTCTAATAAAAATCAATGGTATAATAGCAAAATTATTGCAGAAAATTTGCACCCTTATATGAAGAAAACATAAAATGTTATATCTGTGTTAATTTATTATTTGCTTTGGAAGGTGAATAATCATCTATGCATTGCAGTTTTTTGATGTTTGAAAAACATGAAGGAAAAATATTATGGAATCAAAGGACTATTTAAAAAAAAACTAGGAAGTGCATGAATACTTGTCAAAGAGGAGCATACAAAAGAGGCTTGCTGCAAACTCTATTGAACCTCCAAGAAGACTGTTTTGCTATGTTTCTGATTTCTGTGGCATATTACCAAGAATATGTGCCTCCAAACAGAGAAAGAGCACATCATCCTATCCATATTTGTGGCATCAAGTCTGGAGACTGTGTCCCAGTGATCAACTGACTTTTACTGGCTACCTGTGATGCACTGTGCATTTCAGAATGCAGAAGTACAGTGGGAACAAGAACACGACCCCATGGTGCTCTGGTGGCTGCAGCCTGGGGGTCGGTAGCAGGGAATGCACAGATAAAATGGTTAAATGAAATGATTAATAGAGTAATTCAACTCATTTACATATTTTGGGTTTTGATGTGTACGGTTCATGAACTCTTAATTTCTTTCGTATTATGTTTTTGTTTTTGTTTTTCTTCTTTGCTATCCCTCAATATTGAATATCCTTTTCTTCCCTCAACTAATAGAATTTCTGAACTGTGTTAGGTATATATCTGCCAACTGGAGAGTACCTGTCTCTTGTAACAAGGTATAGTACTTCAACAGCAACAGCTATTACTACTGCTGCTGCTACTAATAAAAAAACCAAAAAGTTATATAGCACAGAGTCAGAGTCAGGCAGTGTTTTATGTATATTATTCATTTAACCCTCTCAATGATCTTATGAGGAGGTACTATTATTATCCTTAATTTTCAAACATGGACACTAAAGAATAGGAAGTAACTTGTCCAAGCTCATACAGCCAGTAAGTCAGAGAGCTGCGATTGGAACCAGATAGTCTGGCCCCAGAGTCCTTCCCTACTCTGAAGTTATAAAGGTATTTTTTACATTTTCTTCCTTTCAAAATTTTTAAAGTCCTGCTTTTCATATGTAAGTGTTTAATCTATAATTTTGAATATGGCATGATTTAGGTACCCTTTTAACATGAATAAATAATTCATTCCCAGTTCCATTTATTGATATGCAAATATAAAATTTCTTTCTATGTACAAGATTGTTTCTGAGCCATCTATATTCTGAATGTTTGTGTCCTCCCAAAATTCATATGTTGAATTCCTAACCCCCAAAGTGATGGTCCAGGAGGTGGCATCTTTAGGAGGTGATTGGGTTATAGGGGTGGAACCATGAGGGTGGAGTCATGGATTAGTGCCCTTACAAGGAGCTGAAGAGAACAGAATTCTCTCCCTTCCATCCTGTGAGGACATAGTGAGAAAGCACCATCTATGAACCAGGCCCTTGCCAGACGCCAAATCTGCTGGCACTTTAATCTTGTAGATTTGACAGGTGTAAATAATTCCTTCTCACTGATTGCTAAATATTATTCTATTGTGTAAATATAACACTATTTACCCATTCTATTATCGATGAGCATTTGGGTTGTATCAATTTTTTTTTTTACTATTACAAATAGTGAGGTCATAAACATCGTTATAAATGTGTTTTGGTGAATACACACACACACACACACACATACACATACACATACATATATGTAGATTTCTGTTGAGTAAACACCTAGGAGTGGAATTTCTGGGTCACAGAGTACACATGTATTTCAGATGTAGTAGATACCGCTAAACAGTTTTCTTAGGGGGTTGGGCCATTTTACACTTCCACTGGTAGTGAATGAGAAATCCAGTTGTTCCCCACCCTTTCCCACACTTGATAGTGTCTTCTTCACTTTAGTTATTCTGGTGGGTGTATGGAATTGTGGTCTTAATTGACATTTTCTTGATAACTACTTGATAGATATCCCATTTGTGAAGTGATATAATTGCCCACAATTCTGCCCATTTTTCTATTGGGTTGTCTGACATTTTTTAAAAATTGCTTTGTAGGAGTTCTTTATATCATCTGAATGAGTCCTTTGTTGAATACATGTATTTAAGATACATTCTCCCATTCTGTGGCTAATTCCTCACTCTAAACGGTATCTTTGATAAACACAAATTCTTAATTGTAATGTATTCTCATTTATTTATTTTTATCTTTGTGATTATCACATTTTGTGTGTTAAATAAATCTTTGTCTACTTCAATATCATGAAAATATTTTCCTGTGTTTTGTTACAAAAGCTTTATTGTTGTATTAGGTGGAACCATATGAAATTACCAATATCCAACTTACAAAAATAGCAGTTTCATATGGTTCAACCTAACACATTTAACCTACAGTCTATCTAGAACTGATTTTGTTTGGTGGGAGGCAGGGGTCAACATTTTGGTTTTTTACTACATTGACTAATTGTAAGCTTTTCTTAAATCAGGTGACTGTATATATGTGAGTCTGTTTCTCAATTCATTTGTCTATTCTTGTGCCAATACCATACTGTCCTAGTTGCTACAACTTTATGACAAGTCTTTTATGAATAGGTCCTGGTTTGTTCTTCAAGATTGCCGTGGCTACTCTCAGACTTTCATGTTTGCATTTAATTTTAGAACTTCTTGTTTCCCAATTAGTGATTTACATATTTTGATACTATTTTTATGTGACTCCCTAAAGTTTAGAATTGTTTTCTTAGTGAGTTGAATTTTGTATTACAACGTTAGTTATCCTTTTTATTGCTATTTTATCTAAAATTAACATAGGCATCCTAGATTTTTTTGGTTTGTATTTGCCTGGTATGTCTTTGTTCATAATTTTACTTTGACTATTCCCTTGTCCACATATTTTGGGCTTATCGTTTGTAAATAGAATATAGCCAGATTTTTAATCTAAACTGTTTTTAATGTAGTAATTTGATTCATTAACATTATTACTGACATATTTAGGTTTATTTTTGTCATCTTACTCCATAATACATTTATTTTTTTATCCCAATCACCTCCTTTAATTTTATTCTAAACTTTCTGAGGTTTGCTTTGCCAAGGCTTATGAGGCATACCTGATAATGCTCATTATTCCCAATTCAACTGTAATAAATCTTAAGACTTTACACAGAATTTTGGGCCACCATCTCATCTCTATTTAGACAGTAATTTCTTGATAGCATATTTCTAAAAGAAGACCACTGAATCAGAATACCACACCAGGAAGGTTTTTCGGTCTTCACCTCTGTAATCTGAGTTGACGAGGCTGTATTAGGTGAATCTTTTGACACAGAAGTCATAATGTGTACATAAACAAGAGGAAGATGCCCAGTGAAAATGAGGGAAACAGCAAATCGATCATGAACTAAAGATACCTTTATTCTCTGCTCATTTTCTTTCCTGTCAAGCTTTGGTTTCTGGTAATTCCCATAGGAAACTACTGCCCAATTACCTTTTCTTCAATTTGCTGAGGTACAACTTTTAAGGTAGAAAGGAGATGATAAAAACTTCTCCTAAGAAAGCTTAAACGTAATTTAGCTTAACAGTGAGATGGCTCTGTGAATATTTAATCCACAGATACACTCAACTCAAGAAATAGGAGTATTGCTTTTTCTTCCACTAGATGGCAATGTTTCTCTGCAAACCAAATCAAATATACAGATTCTCTGACTGGATGGCCAGTTTCCCCCAGGAGGGGCTCAAGGCACCTAGCACCTGCTCTCAACCGAAGAAGCCGAACTAGAAATGGTATCCGCTCCCATTCACTTGGAGGAGGAAGTGATGCTAACAGGCCCCTGAGGCTTGAGACTAAGTTAGAACTAGGGACGGGAAGAGTGAGTGAGCGAAAGGAGAGAGAGTATACCTAAGTACAGCGAACACTCCAGTGAAAACACACCTTTCTGAGGCAGTATCTTTGGACCGAACTTTGGATTTGAGAATGGAGCTTTCTTTCCTTTTTTCTTCATCCGGTCATCTCGGAAAGAATGTGAAAAATAAGCAGTGCTGCTTTAGGTCTGACTGTTACCCAGCTAGGGATCAATTCACCTTATAAGATGCTTACTTTGTTATGTCATGCCTCCTAATTAAAAAACAACAACAATCAACTTTTCAAAACATTTTTTTTAGTATTACTCCTTTTCATCAACAGATATTTATGGAGCTTATTCCATGCAAGCACTTTGGTAGGAACAGAGAAATATTTGGTAGGTACTGAAGAAGTAGTGTTATATTATTGTATAATCATATGGGGTCATCAAAAATGATACTGCCAGTCCCCTATGTGTGAAGGGGTTGTTATTTTTAAATTTTTGGAGCACAAACTATAGTCTTTTTCTTTTTTGGCAGCTGGCCAGTATGGGGATCTGAACCCTTGACCTTGGTGTTATCAGCACCATACTCTTCTGAGTGAGCTAACTGGCCAGCCCCCCAAATACATTTTCTAATTAAAGTGTTACATAGTGCTTAGTTTTCTGAGTTAACCCATAATCTTACTTCCTATTTTATATTTCATTATCATTTGGGTAATCTATGGTTAGTACAAAAAATACAAATATAAAGAAAAGTATTGTAATCTCCCAAAATTCCATCCCCAGATACAACCACTATTAACATTTTGGTGCTAATATTTTCATCTATGCATTAAAAAAATTGTCATAATTTTAAATTAACAGGAGCATTTCCCTTCATCGATAAAAATCCAAATGTGTGTTGTGCACAGTGATTGGGTGATCGATGCTACAGGTTGACCACTCCTGTCTGTGTTCTAAGGCAGGGCAATTTTTGTCTCTTCTCTGAAGATTTTCTTCATTCTAGGCTGCATGGTCTCTCCATTTCCTGATCTACTAGGGTGCTTAGAGACAACACCACTGGGTTTTCAAGTGTGTTCAGTGTTCTGTGATGGTTTCCTGTTGTTCTTTCAGCTTATCGTTTCCTTTGAGAGTAGGAACCATGTTTTAATATGTACTTAATAACCCTAATAAATACTTGTTGATTAATGCATTGGTTAAAGTCTGCTCCCCCAGGCCTCAGTTTCTCACAGGTGAATATGTCACTCCCCATATCTGTCACTTGCCTTCTTCACAAGGTGATATCTACACTATGGAAGAGGACCAAAGATGCAGGGTTGGACAGCAGATTTAGATAAACCATCGTGGATGAATGTATTTCAAGAGAAAAGTTGAAACTTGGATTCTTGGCTGTTGAGAGCTCACTGACTACAGAATTCTCCAAACATTTTTATACATAATTGTAGCTTTAAAGCTCAGGTTGGTTTCTCTACATGATATGGTCTTTTTCTCCCTATCCTGGGAAGTTTTCATTCTTTTAAAAATGATCTTAATACGATATAAAAGCTCACTTTTTTTTTGTAAGTGAACACACGAAAAGTGTTCCAACTTCACCAGCAGTCAAACAATGCAATGGCAGTAACTTATATAATTAGCTGTCCTGTTTTAAAATGAAATTTTGTTGTGCTGGTGAGGCCTTGGCAAAATGCTACATCCATCCATAGTCAGTTACGATGTAAACTAGTTCAACCCTTTTGAAAATCAGGTAGGAATTCAGACCTAAGAACCATAGAAATGTTTATATTTCTTGATCCAGTGATCCTGCTTCTTTGAATTTATCCTAGGCAAAATATTCAAAAGAAGTTGAATGCTATGTGTTTGAAAATGTTCACTATTATCTTTATTTTTAGTACTGAAAACTTGGAAACAAGCTAATAATAACTACCACTTGTCTGGCTCTGCAGCTCAGAAACAGCTGTCAGACACATCATGTCCTTTGATTTTATGGTGGCCCTGGGAGGTAGGCGCTCTTGCTACCCTCACTTCAGTGATGAAGAGACTCGTGTTCAGAGTGGTTAAGGTACACAGATCACACGGACAGAAAAGGCAGAACAAAACTGACATTTTCTGATTCCAAAGGCTGGGTTTTCTCACCAGTAATACACCCCCTCACATATGTGTCCAACAGCAGATATTTTCGTGTCACAACAGTTTCCAACCTTTCGTATAGAAAGGTTATCTATACGAAATACGTATCTAGCCAACAAAATAATCATTACAAAACAACATAGCAATATTAAAAATACTTGGCTGAAAAAAAAGTACACAAAAAGCACATCTTTGCTGTGATTATCATATAAGATTATGACTGGCCCATTAGCTCAGTTGGTTAGAGTGGTGATGACAACATCAAGGTCCAGGATTCAGTCCCTGTGCCAGCCAGCTGCCAAAAAATGAATAAACAAAAGCTAAAAAAAATCCTCTTTGTATAGTGGTGAGTATCCCTGCCTGTCACCAGATATGGGTGTGGGAAAAAAAAATCAGATAATGGTAGTAGTTAAGGACTGGAAGGGAAAGGGGATGAAATGAATGTCACTGAGAGGTTTCCTTTCAGTTTAGTGCCACTGCGTTTCTAATTTCATGTTGCTGTGAACCATCTGGCACCCTTTAGCTCTTTAATGGAATCATAATTTTCACAGGAAAAATAATGTATAGAGAAACTAGTTCTGCTGGGTTGTATTCACTTTGAGACCACTAAATATGAAAGTGCCTAGACATCAAAATTAGGCTTTTCCTGGAATTATGGATTCACAGAGTAACAAAGCCTACGAAGGATGGGCCAGTGCTGGTGGCAGAGGCTGGCCAGCCATGTATTGGCTGTTTGATCTCAATGACACTTGTGAAGGGAACCCTGTCTGGAGCGCCGGGAGGTGGGACTTCCTTTTGAGGTTGACAAAAGAGGGCTGGGCTTGCCAAATGGGATCAGGTGCTGGGAGGCTGACAGTGGGACCTCCATTGCCCTCAACTGCAGTAATTAAATGCCAAATTAAAGAAGAAACATTCCTTCTAGCCTCCTCTGGTCCCCAGCCTCAGCTCATTAGGCCCATTCACAAGGCTCCTTCCAAAGAATATTGATGGGGTGCCTTCTATTTATCACCCTCACATGTGACACTGAGACCCACACAAAGGGGCTTCAGGAAGTTAATGAAAACCAGGTAGCAGAAGGAACCAAGGACCAGCACTTCAAAAATGCCACAGGGGCTCTGGACAGGGGAAAAGACATACAGTGTGAGAACCATGTCCCGGACACTGCTCCACTCATGCTCTGACTGTAGCTGGCACTCAGGTATTTTCTTGTGCCTTCTACTGACCAAACATGGTGTGTCTTGCTGCACATCTTAGTCTAGCTAGATTTCTATCTTTTCTAGACAAGATACATTGCATCTCGTAATGTTATTTCCAACCTCATCAGCAAACAGACATGGATATTTAGTTCTTCTTTGTTACCAAGCGCATGCCTTTCCAGGAGCGTCCCTATAGAATCGGCGAGGATGCCATCAGACTAAGATAGTGTCTTGGGCATAACTAAACAGTCCCTCAGTCTGACATACTGGACCACAGCAGGTTGGAGAGGAATGTGGCAAAGTTGGGGGAAAAAGCTAAGTGAAAATAGTACCTGGAATAAAGGGATACAAACTTTTTAGACCCACTACTTAGACCTATATGTTGGTCAAATTGTTCATTTGTTTTGTTAAAGGAAAATATTGTGTAGTGCCTTCAAAATAGGAGGCAGTCAGTAGGTTTCATGTTGCAGGTTGAATAAGTGAGTGACTTAGTGAGTCAGAGCATAACTCTCACGCCAGATTGCCTGGACTTTGTCACTTACTACCTGTGCAACCTTGAACAAGTTACTGAAGACCAGTTTCCTCATCTGAAGAATGGAGATGATGATGATGATGACGACAGTAGTAATTGTACTTACCCCACAGGGTTGTTCTGAGGATTGAAAGCATTAATATATGCAAAGCTGTTAGATTAGCATCTGTTACGGAACACACACTATATAAGTGTCAGCTACATTTACTGTCATTACTTGCTTACAGCAAATAAACCCTAGAGGTGTCTTAATAGCATCCCTTTTCCTACAGTGCCAAAGAGAATTAAAATGCCAATATGAAGAGGGATAATCAGATTGTTTCTTCGTATCGTATATTCTTAAGTGTATTTCTAAGAGAAAATATTAGCATATAGAATTCAGTTTATGAAAATGCAAAAATTATAGAAATGCAAGGATGGTTTGATATTATGAAACCTGTTACCATAATTCACTATGTTAGTAGTTCATAGGAGAAAAAACCCAGAATTATATTTTTGGTGTCCTGAAGAGCTTTTTATCAAAATTCAACAGCCATTTTTGTTCTAAAAAGTTTTAATTAGGAATAGATTCTGGACACAATAAATTCACATGTAAACGCATACACTCATGTTAATTGAAAAACTATCATGGGCCAAGCCCATGGCGCACTCGGGAGAGTGCGGCGCTGGGAGCGCAGCAGTGCTCCTGCCTTGGGTTCGGATCCTATATAGGGATGGCCGGTGTGCTCACAGCGCTCATTGGTTGAGCGCGGTGCGGCCGGTCTCAAAAAGGACAAAAAAAAAAAGAAAAGAAAAACTATCATGATAATATCAAAGATAAAATCACTATGGAAACTATTTTTTAATACTGTTCTGGGAGTATTAGCCAATGCAATTAGACAAGAGAAAAAAAGCTATAAATATGGGAGGGAATTATTTGCAGATGATATTATATATCTCTAAAATTCATAAAAATCAATTGAGAACTTGTTACAAACAACAAGATAACTAAAGTGCCTGATTCCAAAGTTCATTATAAAAAGTTAACAGGTTTTCTATCTATGGAAACAGTGGTATGAAATAAATTGATCATTTCCAAGTTGATTGGCTGGATAAATTTTTTGCCTCTGCAAAGCAGACCTCCTCTACTCTGAGCAGTGGGCTGTGACAGGATGAATTACTGTTGGACCAACTGAAGTGGCTTGGACAGCAGGTCAATTGTTCATCAAGATGCACCTTCTTGTTGCTTCTGATTACCTGCTGGCAGAAACTAAGTGTGTCTGTCATACGTGTGTCATGTGTGTCAAACCAGAGTCTTTGAAGTTGTTCAAATAAAGAGGATTAGTCATAGTTCTAGGGAGATAGAAAGACTAAGCCAAAGGCCGTAGAGTTCTTCTAGCTTCATGCATCCATTAACCAGGCTGTGACACATTTCCTGTTGTAACGTGCATTTTATGAAATAGTCACAGACTTAAGCAACTTTTATGTTACTAGACTTGTTGTATCCATAAAGAAAGAAGATATTCCATCATTATCTTAATAGTACATCTAATACAGAATGGCATTAAATTTATACATAAACTCCAAATACCATATATTGTGTTTAAACTTATTTTGTGAACTCCTGCCATCAAACCTGACAAGTTGCTATCAAACCTGACAACTTACTTTACTATGATTAACTCTATACAATAGCTTATTTTTTCCTCTAAAATGTGTTTTAAGGGCTGAGGCTATGTTTGACAACGTTTTTAAAACTATGTGATTTATTCTTCCTTATTCCTCACTGTCAAATATACATTATTCAAAGATATGTTACAATTTTCAAGTGCTAGGTAGTTAGGGAACACAGAACTTGGTAAATTATGTAAATCTTCACTCCTAAACCCCAAACCTCCAATACTGCAAGCTCACATATGTCATCTTTAGTATCAGGAGAATCCTGTTTACAACATATATGCTGACAAAACAGGTTCATGCTAGTATATGTTTGTAGAAATTTTTGATTTTAAAAATACCAAACATTTAGAAAAGACCCAAAGATTTATTTTAAACATCAGCTTGCAGAATTTGGAGTTATTTAATATTGCTTTGACAAAAGATACTTGATAAATATGTTACAGGCAAAAAATAACTATAAAATAGAAAACCACTCAGTTTTATGTTCCCCAGTGTATGTCACCACATAAACAAAGGGAAGAGAGACTCAGTTTTACCATGAAAGAACTCTTCACTGGAAGCAAATACAGCATAAACCCTCAAACTTTTTAGAAAAATTAATTTATAGTCATTATTACCTTTCTAAATGGATTCTTTGTTTCATTACAGATTTCACACACAAAAAAGATTCCTTCACATAGCAAACACCTTTATTAGAAATAAAAGTATTTAATGTACCTAAATTTAAAATACATAGATCTATTTGACTGCCCATCCAATAACTGTTTTGGTTAAAATTTTTTGACAGATACATCCTTGCTTCTCTTATTTCTACCTCATCCTTTACTGCATTTGTGGTCAACTTTTAAATAGATTTTAAAATAAAAATATAAAATAAAATTACTTGACATTCCTATGTTGAATTTTGACTATCTTTCTTCCGTCCTTTCTTTCAATAAATATTTATTAAAAACCTGCTATGTGTCAGGCATATTGTATCAGTCTGTTCTCTGATGCTTATAACAGAAACCTAAAACTGGGTAATTGACAAAGGAACAAAATTTATTTCATACAGTTTTGGAGGCTGGGAAGTCCATGGTCCAGGAGGCACATCTGGTGAGGGTCTTCTGGTGGGAACTCTCTACAAGGTCCCATGGCAGCTAGTATATTACATGGCGAGACAAAGGCAGGAGCTCTCTCATGTCTTGCTTATCAAGCCACCAGTCCACACCCACGAAAATGCATTACTCCATGAATGGATTAATGCATTCATGAAGGCACAGTCCTCATGATCCAATCATCTCTCAAAGACCCGACTTTTCAAATATCATAATCGAATTTCCCACCCTCAACACTGTTACAGTAAGGGTCAAGTTTCTGACACATGAACTTCTGGGGCACACATCTGACCCATAGCACATATTTACCCTCGGCTTATGACAGTGAAGAATATTCCTGTCCTCATGGAATTTTTATTTGATTCTGGTGGAGATAAGAAACTGGTGACTTTAAACATTTTTAAAGTTGATCAGATGTCATTTGTCACCAAAAATGAAAAGAGAGCACAGGTTGATACGTGTATCTAGCAAATCTAAATCCTTCTTGAAAATAGGCAGAGTACTAACCCCTCAGCTATCAGTCATTCAGTGATGATTGTGTTATCTCCATAATTGCATTGCACAAACAGAAAAAAAAATCCTTTTCCAATTGCAATTCCCATCTGATAAGTCATTTGGTGGGAACAACAGGCTGTTGGAATTTGCTGACAGCTTTGTACCAGCGTATGTACAATTGTGGGAAGGACATTTGCTTTGGTGTCAGAGAAACCCACCTTTGAATATCACCTCTTACTGTGACATTGGGCCACTTGATTTCTCTGAGCCCATTTTTCCATCTATTAAATGGGCATATTAATCCTCCTTAAAAGGAGTATCATTCAGATTAATAAGATAATCACTGTAAAGTACCTGGCAGGTGGGAGTCACCTTACCCAAGGTCCCCACTTAGTGGCAGTCATGATTAGAACCCACATCACCTCACTTTGGAGCTGGTCCTTTGTCTTGCACCATGTTTGCATTTAGTAACCTCTGGTGATTTTACCCACGTGACAAGACGATAGATACATTCATCATTTATTAAGACACTGAGCCCTGTGCTGTGCTGCCTCATTGACCCCTATGGGCCTCAGTTTTTCCCCATGTAAAATGAGGAAGTTGGACAAGGGTCTAGGGTCTCTTTCAACCATGCACTTCTGTGACTCCAGGTAGGGCAACCAACCGTCCTGATTTGCCTGGGACTAAAGGGTTTCCCCTGGATGTGGACAGTGTTAAAAGTGGGAGAATGTGGGAAAAGTGGGAAAACTGGGATGGTTGTTCACCCTAACTCCAGGCTTCCTCTGTATTTGGTTTCCAACTGAATACCTAAGATTGAACACAGTCCTGCAAAAGAATTCAAGCATTAAGTCAGCAGACAAAGCCACAGCCATGTGCCTAACCACCTCCTCCTTCACCCTTTCTTCTGTGTTAGCAGTTTCCTAGCTGAATGCTGTTTTGCAAACTTGTTTTAAATCATCTGTTGTTATGGTTGCAGGTTTGGTAGCCAGCTCTAGAGCAGCTGATCAGCCATCTCAGCAAACTAAGGAACGATCACAGAGACTTTCTTCTCTGCAAGATTTGATGACTCTGTTTTCCTTGGTGGAAAGAAACCAGAATTCCATAATCTCACACCTAGCCTTGTCAGTAATATTGTCTAGTGAATGTAAATGCAAGTTTCTTTTCTGCTCCTCCTCCTTTTTATTTGTACTCTCCTTCTCATTATTGTTATCATAACTACCAAAAGGCAGGCACCTCCATGGGGACAACACAAAAAGAGGAGCTCTCAGAGCACGATGTTTTGATTCTGAACAGAGGCTGCACACCTTGCGGCCGCTCCCTGGTGGGGAGACGGGCTCTGCCAGCCCCAGCTGAGATATCACTTAACAGTGCAGGCTCTTCAGGGGCAGGGCCTGCTCAACATGTTTACAAGATGTGTAGCTATTAGCAACATCTTACAGCTCACGCTAATTAACAGGACAGTGGCTGATGAAGCCCAGCTCTAAAGAGAGCCAAATTGCATCAGTGTTTGGGCTTTAAATTGATACCAAAATATAACTCACCACAGGTGTGTTTTGAGTAGCACCTTCCCCCAGCAGGTTGGTTGTTTGCTACACTTCAGTTGCAGCAGATCCCAAAGTGGCCAAAACACCAGGGTTACACAGTTTATTAAGGTCATTTAAGTTGGTAAAATGTAGCCATTATTTTAGCTCAGCAGTACGGACTATACACATGCATCAACCCCCATGAATCCTATATCAGGAGCAACCTGGTCATGAGGTCCTGCCCTGCCAAAGCTAAGAACATGGTCTAGGCCTTGTCATGGATGAACCCACTCTCCACTCTAAAACACATGTTTTTTTTTTTTTTAAATGCCCCTATTACTCAAGCAGGAACAAAATGTTTCTCTCACTTTTATAATAAAGTCTTTCCATGCTGAATTTTCTTAATCGGACCAGGATTGAGTTCTATTTCTTATAAAGTCACACTTTTCCTTTATTAATAGCTTCTTCAATTGATAATGACCTTAACAACTGTTTACTCCATTTCTGCTGTTTGAAATTTTGAAGGTTTCATTTGGTTAAAGAAACTAACTTAAAATTTTGAGGGCACGTAAAGTGCTGCTCTCGTGGATTTTATTCCCCACGCTACCTAGTTATTTGTGGCTTTTTGCTCCCTGGTAGGAAGGCTGTGAGTTCTACCATGTCCATTTTACCAAGGGTGAAACAGCACCCCTATGATACTGTATAACCTTACCAGAGTTAAGTAAATCAGGATAAAAACCAGCACCTCCCAACTCTCAGGGTAAAAGGCTATGTTGTTTGTGAGGTATTCTTGCCAGCATGAAGTTACAGCAGGATTTTGGCTCCTTCTCAGTGTTGTTGATATTCCAACATCCATTGAGAAGCTGATGGACATATCCTAGATCCCTTTCCAGATTACAACATACCAGTAACGGTGGCCACTCTTGGGAGAAGGGGGAAGGTTGGTTAGAGGCGTCAGTTGACAAGACTTTCACTTTTTATTTTTATCCCCTTCCGTGTATTTTGAAAAAACAAAAAAGCAATCGTGTTTTGCTTTAGAATAGTAAGAAGGAGAAGATCTTTTTTCAGGTCGTGATTCAAATATTCCCTGCTCTCTTGGTTACATTTGCCTCTGAGCAGAGACAGAAGGGGCTACTAACATAAGCTGCAACCCAGGGTGGTAGCAACTGTGCAGTCAGAAGCGTTCTCGAAGGTAGGAGGGACCCCCATGGCAACTTCCATTCCTTGCACCAAGGTTGGTCAAGCCTGCTTATTTGGGGGTGCGTTGTGGGGAGGGTGAGAGAAAGAGTCACTCTCTGCTTTTGACACTAAGCTCCCAGGAGGCGCTGTGAGGATTGCTATTTGCTAATTACTCATTGGCAAGTATTGTGTTCCTCATGTTCCTCAGAGGAAAGGCCAGCCACATAAATGCAAAATAACAACCAAACCTTGCTCCTAATGTTGTCTAATGACTTTTCTCTTGAAATTCAGTCTTGGGCTAGTCTCACCTTCCAATGGCATATAAACAATGCCTTATAAGCTAAGAGGGTTCCACTGGAACCCCCTGAAGCTGATGAAGGTGCCCTTAGCTGCTCCTCCACCGAGCTCTTTCCTCTGTTGCTCCTGATTATTAGAAAAACCTTCTCCCTTTCAGCAGGTCTTTTAACTACATGTAATTATTCCTGTCTTGATTCTGAAACCTACCCAGTCTGCTTTTTCCTAATGGAGAGGAGGTAAAGTCGATTTCGAAGCACCCAGCATCCTTCCAAGTGAGAGGAGTAAAACAGGAATCCCTCCAACTCAATTGCTGACGCCACAGAGGGAGAATAGGAAAAGATGGACAGTTGATTTCCCCCCTCCCACCATTATTCCCTCCACTCTCCTTTCCATCTCACATCCTGGCCTTGCTTCCGACAATGCAAGCCTGCAATTAAAAGCAGCCACTTTTACATTGTTGTTTTGCAAAAGCAAACACCCTCAATGTTTCAGGGGAGCCAGGATGAGGCTGCTTGTGCAATGCCAGGCTAACTACTTTTGAAAAAGAACCATATGCTGCCTTTACAACATCCCTTTGGTGTTTAATTTGATGAAACAATGTGCCAGAATCAGCCGTGAGGACAGAAGCCTGATTGATGGAGAGCGACTCTCGTGGTACAACTCCGATTTCAATATCACCACACTAATCCCATTACTCGCTTGAGTTGGCTTGTTTGGGGCTACCTTAAAAAAAAGTTATTTCTTTAATGGTCAAATTGCCGTGAGGTCTGAAAGATTTAATGTATCATAAAGCTCATAAATAACCAGCCTGGCAAGCCCCACCACTGGGCAGTGCGTTGACATATAGGGGATCCCAGCCGAAGACTCCAGCATTCACCGAAACACCACCCAAGCAAAGCCTCAAGGGACAAGTTCAGAGTGTATGGAGAAGTGTGTCCTGAGCCTGCATGCCTCAAACTGTAATGGGTGCATGAATCATCAGAGTGCCTTATGAAAATGCAGATTTTGAAACAGCAGGTCTGGGGTGGGGCCTGAGATTCTGCACTGCTAATAAGGTCATGTTGATACTGCTCTGAGGCCCACACTTCGAATAAATAGCAAGGCACTAGAGGATCTTGAGAATATCAGCAATAGCAGCTAATATTTATGAACCACATGTTGTAAGTACTGTATGACTGTGTTATATGTACTGTCTGTGTGTGTTGTATGTGTTCATTTATTTAATCTTTACTTTGAACCTCATGAGGGAGGTATGTTGTCACCTTCATCTTATATATGAAGAAACCAACAGACAAACTCACCAAATAACTAAGGTCACACCACTCATAAGTAGTTGAAATAAAATTCAAAGCCATGTCCTCTGACTGCACAGCCTATTTGTTTGTTTTTGTTTGTTTTTTCCAACCCCTACACTATATTCCTTTTATACATGGGACTTAATGTTCTGGCCCCAGTTTTAGTTAAAAAACAGTGGCTGTTGTACAGATTCCCCCATGGCCTTGTACTGGGCAAAATTATGAAGTTCATCTTGGGGGCTTTAGCCTTCTCTTTCTGTATCCTTTTCTCTAAAGGATAATCTCTGCCAAACTGGGATACTGATAATACTACAAGTTTAGAAGGAATCCGTTGAATCAAAGCAATATGTAGCCTAAGCAACAAGCTGGTAATATCTTAACCTGAGCCCTGCGTGGTAGCTGTCTTAGTCTCTTCGGCCTTTCATGTTGAATTGGTGCTCAGAATGAAGCTGGTCTGGCAGCCTTCCCAGAAGAGGAATGACAAAGGAGAAAACAAACACCTTTTAGAGGTTTCTGTGGGACCTTAGGCCCTCTTAGAAAACCTGTGTAAGGCAAAGCAAGTACATTTCTCCTACAACCTATTTTGATTGGCATTCCTGCTCACCATTCATTTCACCCTTGGGCCATGGTTTAGGTACAGTTTTCGCAAATCAATAGTTTTTCTTTTTTTAATGTGAAAAATGTATTTTTGATGTTACTTTTTTTGAAGATTTAAAATAAGTAGGTTGTTTTTGTTTGCTTATTTGACTTCACAAGTAACAAAGCAACAATTACCACCACCTCAGCATTTAACTGGAAAAAAGTACACACTGTAATTAACTTCTAAAAACAGCTCTTAAGATCTATAAACATATCTATAAGGCAGAAAGTATCTAAACAATGTCAATTCATAAAATACACTGAACTTACCCAAGTGTCCCATTTTATACAAATGAAATAAGAATTATGTATCAAAAAGATAAACCAGATTACAGCACTTCCTTTAGAATGAATATGCTGAAGAGAAAGTACATTATTAGACTGGAGATCAGGAGGCCTGAGTTTTAACCCTTTGTGAATTTGAACCTTGGTTTCCTCATCTGTAAGAAGAGGGAGGTAGATTCAGACCCACCCTTGTATGAGTTAAGTCTTAGCTGGAGATGCACCATGAGAATGAGGTTTAACTATTGGGTTGCTTATTAAGCTGCAATCATAACCCTCTGCTTTCCATTGCGCCTTCTGGATGCCTCATAAAACACTAGTATCTTTCTGCTTCAGCCTGCTGAGATTGCTCAGAAACCTCATAAGAATATATACACACACTCACACATATACACACACATATATATCTCCTTTTTTTAAGAAGAAAATATATATTTAATTGCTGGACTATGAGACCAGGCACTGTGCTACACATGAATTATTCATCACAACAAAAGTATGGAATACTGTTCCCCCCTTTTATAGATGACACCAGGAAGCTCTTAGAGAGGTTGAGAGATCAGTCTAAGGTCACTGGGAGGCTGAAGCTTTACCACCATGGAAGACTGTACATGTAGTTCAAGGGAACTTCTTCCTGCCGAGACCTGTGCAGCACGCTCACTCTTCCTGCTAATAATGCAGGTTGCTTTCTTTAGCCTCAGCTCCTTTTTAGAGCAGGAAGGCTTTGTATTTTAGCCTACAGCTTGCTATTAAATGATGCTTTCCATCAGCAGCTTTGAGTCTCATAAGGAGTAAGACAATAAGCAACCTTAAGTATTTATTCATTTCTCTGTAACCTTTGCATGGAACTTGTGTCAGTTTTAGTCTTATTCACCCCTGCAGTCTTTGAAATCTTAGTGGATTATAAAGAAGCCAGCCTCCAACAGGTGACCTGATGACTGAAATCCCTTCATTTTCTCATGGCTTTCCATTGTCAAGGAGTCATCGCATCATAATATCCATAGCGACATGTCATTTCTCTAAACTTATTTCTCTAAAAATATTCCACTAAACATGTGCATTTTCTTAGTCTAAGTTCTTCATAAATCATAGCCTCTATATTTGAAATGCCTGACGTGTTGTGGAAAAGTAGGAAAGAAATTCAATAGAAAAGGAATGAATGTTAAAGAAAAATGTTTGCAAAGTTCTGGGAGCAGTGGGTATAGGTAGAAAATGGAGAGAGACCACTTAGTTTTGTTCTATGTGCAGCCATAGTATTAGTTTGCTGTTGTGCTATTGGGGTTTTTTTCTTTTTCCTTTTTTCTTTTTGGTAACTTTCTTTCCCACTTCTGTCCCCAGATTTAAATGACCAATTTTGGTATAAGGGTTTACAGGTGCAGGACATTCTATAGGCTTGGGCAACTTCATAAAAAACAATTCAACCATATCTGGGACAAAGGCTGTCCCACTTATTCTCTCTAGTAGTCTAATGCTCTTGCTTTATTCTGATTTCCAATAGCCAACTGTCATTGACTTTGTACATTTATGAGTTAAGATTATACTTATTGCTTGGAACTCTTAAAGCTGCAAAATACCAGTACAAGATACAGACACTAATCAGGGAAAAGGTTTCAAGAAATGTTTAACTCATAATAGCTGCTTGCAAAGTTTCCAAGAGGTCTGATTTTTAAAAATTGTCTTTAGCATACATGGAAAGATGTGATAATGAACTTACTGAAATAGAAAAGAGTAAGGCCTAGTGTTGCAAGGAGTTTGGCCATCCTGGGGTTATAGCTGATAAAGAAGAGAAGAGCTCTTAATTCAAAGATGTTAGATCAAGCTCGAAGTTAAAAAAATTCTTAGTCTGTTATCTTTTGTTTGTTTGTTTTCCCTCTAAAGTGGTAGAAATACATGATTATTACTTATGTCTACTATTCTGCTGCAATTATAATATACCAACGAGTAATTTAACTTAATCCAGACTAAAAATGATCCCTACACAAGAAATCATATAGCAAAAATATTCGCCTTCTTTTCTGTAAGGCATTCTCCCTCAATGACTTTGCATTCATTTATCTACAAAACAATTCAAACTAACATAGAAAAATAAAACATGTTTTTTTCTAATTTACACATAATTGCCTATAAAAAGTTTCAGAAATACAAATGACCCATTTTAAGTGACCAATGCAGTTAAAAGGAGGGAAGGTATTATAACCAGTTTTAAGCAACAGGTACTAGAATGAATAGAAATGAAAGTTTTTGATCTCTCTCCCTCCCCTTCTGCCCTCTATCTTTTAAAATCACACATCTTAAATTAATTCCATTAGATTTTCAGCTGCTTTCCGAGAAGCAGGGTGCCCAAGCAGAACAAAATGTTTCCTGCCAAACAATGGTCCTGCTTAATTTGATGCCTTCAGCAAAAACCCAACAATATTCCATGAGACCATTACATGCTATTTTATCCTTTTCTTTTCTTTTCTTTTTAATGTTTCACTTGCGGGAGCGGGGAGGGGAGGGGAAAAGGCTAAAACAAACTAATTTTTGGTCATTTTATTCCTTTCACAAACAGTTTGAAGACTAACCAATTTGTACTTACAAATCTGGGGCATTAGCAGACGGGAACCCTAAATCCGCATGCATACAAGCAGTAACTGTTTGTATGCCAAGCTGTTTGTAAGCCTGATTTGACAGGAGAGAGCTATTCATTCTTTTGTCAACTGTCAGTCTAAAAACGTTAACCTGCCTGGGTCCTGGGGTATGGGAGCGCTAAATCTACCATCCTACAACTGTATAATGAACAGACTGTTTCATTAGTGGGACAATTCACTCGACAAATCCAGCCCAAACAACTTATTTCACAATTTGTGAGCAGAATTAAATTTCGGGGGAGTTGTGAGGAGGGGGGGGAGAGGAGGAGGAGGGGGGGGTAGGTGAGCGGTGCACAATATACTGAGGGATCAATGTGTTGGGATAAGTGTTCCAGGCAATTTTGCTGGCAGTTGTGGGCTGAGGCTTTGGAGGCCACCGCATGCAGATCAGCGGATTAGGGGAGCACAGCATTAGGTCAAGTGTCTGGAGGGGAGCTGATAAACACCCCAAACCTGACAACAGATTTTCCTTTCTTCCTGCACCACTTGTTAAGTGTCAGAGCAAATCTTTTGAATGGCAGTCGAGTTTACTTAGAGGTCCTTTCTCCAAGAAGACACTCTATCCATTTTCTGAAGCCCATTTCAGGCTGCCTCAGGAATAAATTTGCCCTGCATCTCCCACACACACAAAAAAACGTCTTTTTCCTCCACATCTTGACTATGAGCCTTTGTCTCAAGGTGTGTGAACCAGAACAAAAATCCACATCAAGAGCTCCTAAGGTTTCAGAGCCTCTGGATTTAGCTTTAATACAAATTAAACACTTTGAAGATTACACAATCAAATACTTTTTTTTCTTCGGGTCACAGAAAACTCTCATTTTAAAGATTACCAGTGTATGGATTGTGTTAAATGGAAAAATTTTAAGCAACAAATAGTCGTAGAATAACTTGATTTTAATAATATCCTATATATACATTGCTATTACTTCAAACCAAGTAAATAGCCAGTATGCCATATTTCTTATGATTTAAGAATCCCAAATGGGAGAAGCCATGCTTATTATAAGTTGTATCTCTGTGTTAACTCAAAGTGCATGATAGAAATTCTGTATTGCAACATAAAACATTTTGTAACTAAGTTTGAACAGAGATGCTTGTTTTACATTGAGATGTTCTAGAATGCTTAAACAGTCTCAAATGTTTAAGGATTCTTTGCAGCTTGGTTTTACAATATTCTTTGTTGCAGCCTCTTTTTTTTTTCTTTTGGCAGCTTAATTTTTTTTTTTTTAAAGCAGTTTTATTTATTTATTTATTTATTTTTTTAATTTATTTTTTTTGTCTTTTTTCGTGTCCGGCAACGGATCGCAACCCTCAGTGTCGCACCCGTACCGGACCAGGACCGGCAACGGGATTGCAACCCTTGGTGTCGTGCCCGCACCTCGCTCAGCCAGTGAGCAGCCGGTCCGTATGTGGGATCCGAACCCTCGGCGGGAGCGCCGCCACACTCCCAAGCGGCGCACTGTAGCAGTGCACCACCGGGCCGGCCCCTGGCAGCTTAATTTTTAATTTGGTATGGTTTGCAAATCCAATGTGAAGTTTTTAACTGACCACCATTAAAATTATCAAATAGGAAAGCCCTCTGTATATTAGGATGTCACTTTCCTAGATATTTAAATTGGAACTCTTTTGGGTAGTAAGTTTGAAGATAGTTTCCTTTCAATAAGTATTTTGGATATATTTTTATAACAACTTTTTTGAATTTAGATAATAGGAAATATGTTATTGAAGTATTGAACAATACTTCTGTGCTGGACCAACACTATGAAAATTCTTCAAAAAGTGAATACTTTTGATTTCTGTTGCTAGCTCCACCCACTCCATAAAGAATATTTAATCAGTCAAGCTAGTAATTAGGCCAAAATTGCTTTTAATTTCCCCCTACTCTGAAAATTTGTAGCATTAGAACTACCATACTTTCCAGTAGATAGTTATTCACATCTTTGGTTTATGAGGATTTCAAAAGTAAATGTAATTGTTACAGGAATATTCTATAGTCACTCTATACTGCAGGATTTTTGTTATAGTAGGAGAGATGCATCTTTTCATCCCCTTTTTCACCCTTTCTTAGGAAAGAAAATCATATACTATATCTCATAGTGCACAATGCAACCGCCAATCAAGATAGTTTGCAGCCTACCTGTGGACCTTGATGATTTAGTATATTCCGTGGAACGATTTCTCCCCCACCTCCAAAGACTACGTCATTTCTTGAGAAAGTTAGCTTGGTATTTGCTTTCCCTGGACAGTCCCCAAGCTAACCAAAACAAAAAAATAAACCCAGCTAGCCATGCTGTAGCAAAGGCCCACTCAGTCCTACGATGGCTGGACTTCTGTGAGTAATAACGCGGACGGGCCGCAATCCCGCGCAGCCTCGCGAGAACTCAGTCGAAGCACCCGGAAATCCGCCTGCGTCACAGCCCATTCTCTTGCCATGAACCTGTTTTGGCTCCGTCTTTGCTTCCACATCATTTAAGCCGTTCTGCCCACTCTCCAGCCCATCCCGGGAGCCTCCGCTGATCGTTTTCCTGGGGTTTCCCAGGACTTCTCAAGAGGCCTTGTCAATTTCGTCCTAGAGGCTTCTTTCTAGTACCAGATGACGAAGTCCACACCTCCTCTTGTAGAATGTGCAAGAAATACTGGACAGAATTAAGGAGCAAAGTGAAAGTCATCCTAAATTCTCCACCTAGAGATACCCACTGCCAACAGACTGGAGATCACCCTTCCAGATGTCTCTCTATGCATTTATACATCTTGTCAAATAAAAATGGAACCACACCATAAATATCATTTTATAAACAGCTTGTTTTTGCTCAATAATATGTCATGGAGATTCCCCCCCCCCACCCCATATCACTGACTCTACATCTGCATATTCCTTTTTAAAGGCGGCGTAAGCGTCCATCATATAGATACTCTTTAATTATTTAATTAATCCTTTTTGAGGACCATTTAGGGGCTGTCGATTTTTTTCATATTAGAAAGAACACTGAAATGAGCATCGTTTTACAAATACCTTCTGTGTACTTCTCTGGTTAGCTCTTTCAGATAAAAACTTCAAAGAATTGTTAGGTCAAAGGATATGTATCTTTCTGTATACATAGTCACTCTGTCCCTGGAAATTTATCCTATACTTTTAATCCTGTCAGCTGCCTCTTGGGAGGTGGGGTGCACAGTGGAGTCGGGAAGCCATATTTACTTGCATTATTAATTCAGCCTTCTGCAGCCTGCAGCTCTTAGGACTTGTAACTGTGGCTTATTCTACCTTCTCTTTCGGTTCTCATCAGAGCAATTTACAATGTAGCTCTGCCACTCTCTCCCCCTCCCTTTTTTCCCCCCATACCTAACTAGCACATGACATTTTAGGGACCAATTTTCTAACACTTACAAAAGTCTCTTGAATTATCTGAATAAATTGGTGACGTAAGAGAAAAAATTTAATTCTTATATTTAATGTGTTCTGTGACTTCATTGGCCATGGTCGTCTCTCCACTACTTTCCCCACCTTTGTCACCTTCATTTGTCATTTTATGTGAAAGGACCAAATGCTAGCATATACGTCTCACCTCTAGTCATAGAAATTTGCTCTGTATTATTTTTGGCAAGTGTTTACTGAAATTATAAAACATAGTCAAATTCCATAAAGATTGAAAAATGAAAAAGAAAGCATATTACAATTTTCCAAGTTATGACGTCATTTTCACAATGGTCATTTACAAGACTACACAAATGTTGGCCCCATTCATGAATTTGCTACTCCCTTGTGGCTGGAATGTGGTGTTTCTACTTAAAACAAACAGGTACAGGGATTTAGAGACTTTCAGATCATTGACTTCTCAAAATACACAGTGTTTTTTCTTTATAAAATAGGATTAGCTTTTGGCTTTTAAAAAATAACTATTTCTACTGGTGCAGTAAATATGAGATTTGGTTTAATTTTTAAAAAAGAGAGACAAAGCAAAACAGGAGCCCTGTCTCAGTTTCCATGATTTCATCATTGAGTCAAGGAGGCATCATAAGCAGATTGATGCAACCACAGCAGGCTTTGCATCTTATAAAATGCATTTCAGAATGTCATGGAGATGATTTTCCAAGATGGCACAGGAGGCCGATGAGCACAGCTCTTTATGGTGGTAGTGACTTCAAAGTTGCTTGGTCTTCTGCGCCGAGGTCCAGGATCTCCCTTTCCTGCCTCTTCTCCAGTGCCCCAGCAATCCATCCCAGTCCAATTTCGACCCTTGTGTTTCTCCTGGAGCTTTGTTTCTTTGATGTGTGTGCATGGATTCTTGCATTTGTGTATTTTGACATTCTTCATTTCCAACAGCTGTGGGCTAAACACTTGCAGGCAGTGAATGGTTTCCTTCTGCAAACTGCCAGGATGCTTGCCAATAGTTTAACATTTTCTTATCCCGTATATAGAGCCTTTAAAAATGCTTTTAGTTGTCTTTCGTCTTACTTAAAACAGTCTTGGCCCATGTTTTAGGAGATGTGGCTGATGAATCTGGATGTTATGTCAGAACAGTGCTTTTTCATAGGGTCTGATTTCTGTCTCTTCAAAAATTGAAGGTACACTGCTTCCATTTCTCTTCCTAATCAATAGAGTTGACTCATATTTGTAATTCCTACACTCATTAAATTGTCAGTAAGGCATTTGCTCAACACCTTTTGTTTTAATTAAGTGGTTCCTGAGTATTGTTAAAACAGCAATCTCTGAATGGAAAATAGAATGAGGAATTTAAATTATACTGAATCCCTGGAACATGAGCTCCACGAGGACGGGGATTGTTGTCTGTTTTGTTCACTGCTGTCTCCTGCCTGGCACTTACTAGGCACTCAGTAAATATTCATGGAATGAATAGATGAGGGAATCCAATAAAAAAGTGATATGCTCTGAATAATTCAATGTAGAAGTGATGTAAATCCCTTTTCTCATTTCTTCATTTCTTTTTAAGTGAATGAAAGTTCTATGACTGCCAAAGTGTCTTAAATTAACTGAATTGCAGCTTCCTTATCCATAAAATAAACACTTGATAACCTCTAGAGTCCCTTCAAGCCCTAAACTTTTATCATGCTATGTGACACACATGTAAGGAATGATCTAACCCTGCTGCTGGCAAAACTACTATGGAAAAGGCAGTTCCAAGTTGAAACTTCCTGAAAGATTTGAAGAATGTAGGTACTGAAGGATAACTATCTAATCTCAGGGTAACTACTGAATGTTGATATTAATTTAGATGCAAGATTTCCTCCTCCCTCCATCCCCGCTTCCCTTCCTTCCTTTCTTCTTTTCTGCTGTCAGTTTCATTGTCACACCAGGTGATTAATTGATGGTTCCTATGAATAAAATGAATTTGAAAGGTAGTCAAACAAAGAAGAAATAAAACAACTGCTAGTTTTTCCATACTTAAAATACAATACTTTGCTCTTTCTAATCTGGGGAAATTTGAATACTGTGTACGGTTTCATGGTGTAGCTAGAATTTGTTGGTCAACACCATCCTAGTTAGAATTATTCAGGCAATATTCTACAAAATAAATTTTAAGACAATTTACTGAATATAGTTCAAATTTCCTAAGTAGCTGGACGTGTTCTAGTATGAATTTATTTTGTTTATTTTAAAATGACGTAAAGTACTAGAAATTCTATTGCTTTCCCAGATTATTCTATATTTTAGTGATTCTCACCTTTAGTGGTTTTCTGGTGGCTTGGATATTTCCAAGTTATTATATTTTTCTCACTAGTTCTTTTCTAATTTACTTAAAGGAAAATATTTAAGCAGTAAATCTCTTAAGCTTATGATATAATTTCTTGATACCACTTAATCCTATAAGTAAAAAAACCATCTATTTGTCTATTTAGTTTCTAAAGGTTACATGTCTCATTCTGGTACATTAGCTTGGTTGGTATTATTACACTGAAATGTGGAGGAGATTGTAAGACTCATCTCCACAGTATGTATGGACACATCTTTGAAAAGTGAAAGAGAATGTGGGGAGGAAAGCCTGGTGGCTGTCTGTCAAGCAATGGTAAAAGGGTCTGTTGGCCCAGTGCACATGTTTGACCCTAAAACTTAAGGGATAATTTAATTTCTAATGCTGGTTTCATTTAAACATTTACTTTTGTTTTATGGAGATTAAAAAGAAGGAATAAAGAAGCAGGAAGAAAGAAAGAGAGAAAGAAAAAGCAAGGAAGGAAACAAGCTAGCTGTTCTTAAGGCAGTGCCCCTTGCTTGTTCAAATAGAGAAAGATACGGCAATGACAGGCTGTCCCATGTGTGACAACTCCAAGTCCTCACACTCCTTTCCTGCCTTCCAGTGTTCTCCCAATTTCACCTCCTTTCCTTCCTTCAATTTTTTTATTTCCCTTTCAACTTCCTTTCTCCTTCCTTTCCGTGACTCTATGGCCTATGATGTGCCTGTTACTCAGGATACAGTGGTGACAATACAGACGTGATAGCACACAGGTCTGATCTTCTCCTCGGGGAGCACAAAGACAAAGCAAATAATCACAGACTCATGAAATTATAAATTCCGATAAATGCTGTGACAAAGATGACAAGGGGAAGGTCTAACAGGGAGACCAATGTGGGAGGATGGCCAGCAAAGGCCAGTCTAAAGATTTAATATATTTAAATTGAGACTCAAAGGATGAGTAGAAGTTACCTAGGAGCAAAAGGGGTGTGTGTGTGTGTGTGTGTGTGTGTGTGTTTGTCTGTCTGTCTGTCCAAGGCGGTGGAGTTGTTGCATCCAGGCAGAATGAATAGCAGGTGCAAAGGCCCTGAGGTGAAAAAGCCTGAATGTGTTAGAGGAGCTGCAAGAAGACCAGAGCAGCCAGAATGTCCAGTAGGAGGGGAGCAGGGCTGGAAATGACAGCAGGGTGGCAGCCGGCATTGGCAGAGCCTTGGGAGCTGGGTTGGTCATTTGGATATTATCTGGACTATCCACTGGAATCCACTGAAGAGCAGTGAACAGCAGGTTAACATGATTTGAGTTTTGAGAAGATGTTAATAGTTTTAAGAAGACTTTTCTGACCACCCTCTAGAGAACAATGACTGCAGTTATCTGAATTGAGGAATGCCACAGTGCACCAAACCAAAGCATAGCTGTGTGGTTGTGGGCAAGTAAATTAAACTTTCTGTGCCTCTGTTTCCTTATTTGTAAAAGGAGGGTGATGATAGCCTCAATCTGCAGGCTGTTGTAGCATTAGCTGAGTATAGTGTCTGGTACATAATAAGTGCTCAATAAGCATCAGCCATTATTATTGCCTATTCCTGAACGTTGCTCTTGTAAGACACAGGTTTGTAAAAAGATAAAATTAAACAAATGTAAATGGAACAACATTTTAAATGTTTTCTAGGAAAGTAGGCTTTCAACAATCCTTTAATAAATCAAGTAGGCAAGCAAGCAAGCAAACCAGCAAAAACACCGTGTGTTTTTCTTTCTAGTTGGAAAATGCCTTTTATGCTTGAGGTTGCTTAGCACAGGGGGCAGTTGTCAGTCTGCCTGAAGGGTCCTCAAAGCACAGTGAACCAGTCCAATCTTCCTACTTGAACTCAATCCAGCAGATTCCAGAATATCTCTCACCTGCCAAGTACTGGTATCACTGAAGGTGGTTGGCTGCAAGAAACAGAAAACCCCTATTCAACCATCTTAAATCACGAGGCACTTTAATTTATTACTTTACATGACAGAGATTCAAAGGTGGGGTGGCTCGGGCTCTGGCACCACTTCTCTGGATTCCTCCAGCTATGCTGTCCTCTGGTGATCACTTAATCCTATGGTTGTGACAGGAGGGCCACTTCCGTTCCATGTGCCTCATCCAGAAAGACAACATCCCTCACAAGCAGAGGAACAGCTCTTCCTTGTGTCTCTCTTTAAGAGCAAGTAAACCTGTCCCTGACACCCCTCAGCAGCACTTTCTCGTTGGCCACAGAATTGACCCATGACTGCTGGAAACAGTCATCGGCAAGTAAAATGGAGTGCCAAACTGATAGACTTAGACTCCTCCTGTCCCACACGATGGGGTCCCAGCCTCCTCTGAAGCACAGGGATGAGTGGGAAGGGGACACCTGAACAAAAGCAGGATGGTGTCAGGAAGGAGGAGAGAAGTGGTGCCTGAGAGTAAGGCAGCCAACAGCATCTGCTGCAGCACTGTATGTGTCCAGACATGGCCTTCAAGACCTCTTGCTACAGGGAGGGACACAAAACATTCACGAAAAATTTGAACATCAACCAGAATGTGATAATTACTGCAATAAAATTTTGATCAAAGAATGTGCTAGTATGAAGAAAAATTGATTAGTTCTTTCTTGGCTGGTGTCAGGACTGGTGATATCTGATGAGCTCATTGAAGAATTCAGTAGGAATCAGTTGAAATACAGCTTTCTTTGTAGAAAAAAATTTTTTTTACAATATCCCTAAAACCAAGCTTGATTTTTTTCAATTATTTTGTAAATTTTAAAAAATGTGGTAAAATACACATAACATAAAATTTACCATCTTAATTATCTTTAAATGTACAATTCAGTAGATTAGGTATATTCACATTGCTGTATAACCCATCCCAGAATTTATTCTTCACGCAAAACTGACACTCTATCCCCATTAAATGCTTCCCCACTTCACCCTCTCTCCAGCCTTGGCAACCACCATCCTACTTTCTGTCTCTATGAATTTGGCGATTCTAGGTACCTTATGTAAGTGGAATCATACAGTATTTATCCCCCTGTGACTGGCTTATTTTACTTAGCATAGTGTTCTCAAGTTTTATCCCTATTACAGCCTGTGTCAGAATTTCCTTCCTTTTTCTGGATGAGTAGTATTCCACTGTATGTATATACCACGTTTTGTTTACCCATCCATCCGTTGATGGATAACAACATGGGTTGCTTCCACCTCTCGGCTATTGTGAATAATGCTGCTATGAACATGGTGTATAAGTATCTCTTCAAGACTCTGCATTCAACTTGGATATATGTCCGGAGGTGGAATTGCCAAGCTTGATTTTTAAATTTCTTCATGGAAAAATGTGTCCTTACTGTAAAAATAATAGTTGAAGGCAGAAATATTTAGAGCCTTGCTGCCCAGTGTGATACCTGGACTAGCATCTGCATTAGCAGCTCTTGGGAGATGGTTGAAACTGTAGCAACGCAGCCCCCAGCAATAGCCCTACTTACTGAATTAGCATCTACAAGTCTTAGGGAATCCCCAGGTGATTCAATTGCACAGTGAGGATTGAAAAACCCTGCTCTAACGTTCACGTTGCTTTCCTGGCAGGAGTTTACTATCAGGTATATCTCGCTCTCTGAGGTTGTACCTTCATTCAAAAATTTCATCTTCTCTCCCCTTTCTGCTACACACAAGTTATTTGTTTTAGATCCGTGGTTAGGAGTTGATATTTAACACTGCAGCTGCAGAGATCATTTTTCTTTTCTTTCTTTTTCCCATTTACTGTCTCATCTGCCTCTAAAAGAGGCAGGAATTAAATCATCAGGAATCAGAAAAGAAGGCCCACACTGAGGTGACTGCTAATTAAGTTCCATCTTAAAGATGATTACTTTAATACAGCAACAGAACAAACAGAAAGAGCATATTTTAGTTTTGGTTGAGGAGGGTAGGACAGAGGGAAACAGGAGTATGTGAAAAGAATTTCTAAGTGACTGATAAATAGGCTTAAGTTATTTAAACTGGCACTGAGCACAACTTAGACAGTATGTTTCGCATCATCTAAATTTCTAAATACCTGGAGTATATTTGTAAACATGGCAATCTAACATGTTATTGAACAGCACATTCATATTCAAATGAGCATAAATGAGGATTTAACAGCTGATTGCACAGTGTGAATGATAGTAACTAATTGTCAAGTCGGAAAGTTGCGCAGATAATAGGACTAATGCGATCAGCACACAGCGATATGACTTACAGTAGCAAATCTGTGAGTTTTAAGCTTGCTGACCAAGTCCCTGTGCATAAAAGAGTGATTCTGGATTAGGGCAACGTGGGCGAAGTGGGCAGTCAGAGGGGAAAAGCAGGGAGAGAAGGAAGAATCAGAGCTGGTTTGAGGGACGGTGTGAAACTTTTCTTTCCCTCCACGCAAGCTTGCACCTCTTTTATAACAGCCATCAATGGCGCTCCCTGGCCATTCAGTGTGGTGCCTCTTATAGGAAGCAATTGTTCAGAGGTGTGGCGCATTTCAAGCATTAATCTCCACTGAATGGCGACTGTGTTTCCCACTTTGTCTTTGCCTGGAGCCTGCAGGCAGCTGGTCAGTGGAAAGTAACAATGACCACAAGAGGAGAATGGGGCCAATGCTTTGCTGCAGATGCTGCGTCCCCAACATTGACCTTGGTCATTTCCCTCCCAGGGTGGCTTGGCCCCTCGCAGCAGGAGCCTGGCTTTCTGAACAACTGCCATTGTGGGCGAGGTGGCAGCTACCTGCGGGATTTGTCCCCTCCTAATAACATTTAGACCCAACAGGCAGTCACAATGAGGGGTGGAAACTGAGGCCAATGTGGACAAGACGGTGAAGGGAAAACACAAAAACAAAACCCCTCATTTCCAGGGAGGGACTTTGTCAGTGGCAATTAGTGGCTACGTTCTCGGCAGGTCTGGCAAGTGATCTGAAGCCTGGTGTTGGGCAGTCGTCAGGGGGATAGGCTGTTCTTTCAGTCCAGGACTTGCCTCCTGCCTTTCTTCTGTCCTCTGGTCGCCAGCCCACACTGTTAGTGAGGAGCTCTAGGGACACTTTGGCCTAAGGCATTTGCAGAACACTGGAGGGGGAGAAATGTAACAAATAATCCTGGTCTCTGCCCACTCCTAGTGCCCTGCACACCTCCAACACCATGAGAAAATATATATATATTCCTGTCTTTATCCCTGATCCCTTATCCCCATCCCTCTCACCACCTCCACCTCTACCTCTGTCAATTTATTGATTTATCATCTACATCTGTCTTTCTATCTCTATCATCTATATCTGTCATTTATATCTATCTGTGTCATATCTATCATCTATAGCCATCTATTTATCATCTGTATCCATCTGTCTGTAGCCATTTGTTTTTCTATGCCTATCATCTATATCTGTCTCTATCATCTATATCTATCACCTACCTCTATTTATCTATGTGATCTGTATCTATCTACCTACCTATATATGCATCAATCTATCTATCTAAACACAGAAACACAGATTTGGTCATGTACCACTCATCACTTCCCTGATTAAATCGTTAATGTCTCCCCATTGACAACGAAAAGCCTGAAGTTTTCACTCGGACATTGAAAGTCTTTCAGAATCTGTCTCCACCTTGGCTTTTTAGCTTCTTCTTTCTCTCCCTTCGTCTGAGGTGACAAACGCTGTGCTAGGCACAGGATGTCCTGCCACTCCCTACCCCTGCTTCTCACAGGCCATCCTTCATTCCACCCTCATGGCTCCCCCCTCATTTCCATCCCCACAAGGGCCTGGTCACAGAGCCATGCTGGACGCTGGACCTCTGGTCTCCTTGTCCCTTGCTTTTTCCCCCTCGGCCCCTGTCCTTGTGGTTTCCTCTCTGGAGTGCTTTCCTCTGTGAACCCACATCCTGGGGCCTGAATAGCTCCCTCTCCAGAGCTCCCACTTGTCAAGAGCCAAATATGGCTACATCTCCCACTGGGCCGCACGTTCCTTCCTCGCTGCATCCCAGTGCCTGGAAGGGCTTCCAGCTGCGTGTGTGTGTGTGTGTGTGTGTGTGTGTGTGGAGGGGGGACAGGGTGAATAAGCCTAGGTGGAAGTCGAGGCCTCTGCCTCTAGAGCCAGGCTGCCTGCTTGGTCTTGCCTCCACCACTTACCAGTTGTGTGTCCTTGGGCCAGTGCCCTCATCTTTCTGAGCCTCGTTTCATCACCTGTACGGTGGAGCTCATAACAGCACCTGCCTCATAGGGTTGCTCCGGGGATTGAGTGAGTGAATGCAGATGAGGTGCCTGGAAGCATGCTTAGCATACCGTAGGTGCTCAATAGATAGAATGTGAACACCTGAGGGCAAGAAACACCTTTGGTTTACCGAGCCTTTGATTGATGGGCCTGGCATGAGAATGAATGGAGGTGGCCATAGTGATAACCATATGTGAAAACTGGAGTTGGTGGGTCCTGCTGGCACTTTCATGCATGTGGGGCTGGAACAAGCCTTAGGTGACCAGCAAGCCTCTCTTTATTCTACACTTGGAAAGGCTGTGCCTGGCACGCTGCTGTTTTGTTGCTGTTGCTCCAGCTTTTCTGAAACCACACATCTCTTCATGCTGTCATTCAGGTGGGCCTGGTTGGGCCTGACACTGGCACCCCCCAGCTGCAGTGCATGATTTGAAATTGTGCCTCCAAGGGCACCCTCCACTAGCTCTCCACTGTGAAGGTGATTCGGTTTTCTCTGCTCCTGCACAGCTGGTGGGTCAGCTGGTCTTGAAGTCTTGATTCGCTGCCCCAACGTCTAACTTGCTATGTCCTCAGCATGGCTTTGCTGTGCCCTGTTTCATGCCGGGCACTTGCAACACATTTGTTTTCCCCACTTTTACACGTGTTGGCTTCCCTTGGACTAGTCAAGCTGCTTTTGGTTGCAAGTGCTGGCAGAAACCTTAAGCAACTATAAGGAAGATGGAAGGGGTGTGCAGTGAGGGTGATTTATTGGAGGGAATCAGGAGTAGCTATCAGAACCAAAAGTCAAGAAAGGCCACTGGAGACTGGTCAGGCACAGAGGCCACCCTCTCCATCCACAGAACTGGAGACATGCGTGCCAGAGGGCTTGGCTGGGTGGAGGTGTGCAATGGTTTTGGAGACAGGTTACCTGGGAGCAGGGTCCACCTCAGGGCAGGCCAGAGGAGAGGTTTTGGCTGTGGCATCCTATAACCCAGCCCTGGTCATTCCCTGCTCTGATGGGCAGTTTGGGAAGAGTTAGTTTCCTGAGGCAGGTTACTTTTGGTCTGAGTGAGAAGTGTCCTTTATCCAATTTTTCAAGCATTCTTAGAAGGGCATGCTATGAAAAGAGGCCCTCAGGGAATGGCTATAAGGGCCCGGTGCAACTGAGATCCCCTGACATGAAAATTGGTATGCCACTTTAGCACAGGAAAAAGATCTAGGCTGAATCACTGGCTTAGCTTGGAAGATATGGTTGGGGCTAGAATTGGGATGGGAATTGGGGTAGTGAGAGGCAGATGGCAGGAGACCAGGTTTCTGAGGGATTCTGGGGTGCTTTCTCTTTTCCTCAAACTCAGGTTACACATTTCCTAGACAATTTTTGTTTCCAGGTTATAAAAGGACCATTCTTAATCCTAGGATAAAAATTTTCATTTTAGGATTTTTGCATTGTATAGTGAGGTGACAAAGACAAGCATTGTTACAGGAATAGAAAGCCAGGTTCCTTTGTGTCCACTCAGTGACAGTGGTTGTAGGGTTTGTTTTTGGTTTGGCTTCACTAACTCAAATAGAATTTGTTTTTGTTGTGGCTTTTACATGATCCCTATTTCAAAGAAAATGTCTACAGCTTATAAATTTTTATTTGTGTGTGGTAAATTCTGCTTAGTTTTACTTTTTTATTTTCATAAGGAAGAATAAAAATGAGATAAGAAAAAATCAATGGTTCATGAAAAGCTTGTTTGGCAACAACAAAGCTATTGGATCTGGGATGTGGAGACCTTCATTTTGACAGAATGAAGTCAGTTTATTGTTCAGACTAGAGCTGTCCTTGAAATTAATCAAAACCAAAAACACAATATTAGCAAACAGAGGAGTTCCAGTCAAGATGGTGGAATAGGTGGTCCGCAATGTCATTCTCTTCCATAATCAACAAATTTACAATGATAAAAATGTAACATCAGCCAAGCTGGGGCCACTGGAGCTCAGGTGAAGAGGAGGAGAGACCTATGGAATTCACGAAGGCAGGAGAAACCATGATGAGAGAAAGAAAAAACTGCTCTCAGCGTTTCAGCCTGCAGTTGCTTCAATGCTGGAGCGCATGGTGCAGGAGCCAGCAGAAGCCACAGCTGTGCCCTTTAGATGGAGTTACTTGGAGGTGGAAGGGGAGAAGAGGACTTTGGTGGCCCCCAGGACAGCAAGACCAGTAATAGGCTTCCCATGAATCCATGCAGCAGTGAGGAGCCAGAACAGCTGAAAAAGGGGAGCCATTCAGAAGCCAGTGAGTCAACACAGGGGACTGGTGCGGGGCGTGTCCCATGAGAAGTGTTTGGAGCACAGGCGGTGGGTGAGATAGGCCCACTGGGAGAACACTGGGACAAAGCAAGGACAGCCTATCCACCTCCCAATGTTTGGAGCACAGGTTGTGGGGGAGATGGGCCCACCAGGAGAACACTGGGACACAGCAAGGACAGACAATCTGCCCCCCAATCAGTGCAGGACCACTCAGAGGAGACTGGTTGGGAATACAGAATTGCATGGGGTGAAGTTTGATGAAAAGACTCAGGCCCAGATCAGAGCACCTACACAACCCAGGTACCCCTGGTCTCTGAAGAGCCGGAAGTACCTATAAGGTCAACCATTAAACCCTGAGCTGCACAAAAAGTCTTCCCTAGGGAAACAGCAGCAAAGCAGCAATTTAGCTCAACCACACAGCTCAAGTACTGGTTCCCACAGGAAGTTCCCCTGTTTTAGAAGTAAGCAAAGGACAAAAAATCAGTTCCAGCCCAGGCACACCACCAATGCCCTGGGGCCCACCAGGGGACATGAGGCATGAGGCCAGGGGCAGGACTCCTGCCCACAACCAGTCACACTGCCAGGACCTTGGGGTGCCACCTAGGAACCTGAGGCTTGGAGCCGAGGACTAAACCCCACTCCCACATCCAGGTACACCACCAACGCCTCAGGGCCCACCCAGGGACCCAGCATATGGAGCTGGGGACTGGACCCCCCTCCCACAACCAGGCACATCTTGCCAGTGCCTCAGGACCCACTTGGGGACCTGGGGTATGGAGCTGGTGATTGGACATTCTCCACAACCAGGCACACCGCCAGCACCAAGGAGCATGCCCAAAACATCTTCTTCATGAGGGTGGCCCACCACAGCCACCACAATAACCATGGCTGCCGTGAAGGTGGCTAGATGTCACAACCACCATGCAGATCGTCCACCAGCCACTGGAGTGAGTTGACATGAGGAGAGTCATCAGCAGAGATAAAGAAAGGAGAAGGATGTCTGTCTCCACAGAGCCCATTTCATAGTGACAAAAGAGACATCTGCTCTATGATAGTATTGGGGGACCTGATCACACCTCTCAGCATTGGACAGATCTTTTGGGCAGCAAATGAACAGAGTAACCATTATTATTTCAGAGGGTGAGAAGAAATCTAGGGTGATTAGAGGGGGGTAGGGGGAGGAAAAGGGGGATGGAGAAGGATTGGACAAGGGGCATAAAGAATAATTATGATTTCTAACAATACATATGCTAGTAATATTGATTTGATCAACATATCTCAATGCTGAACCCCCAAAATATGTATAA